>NC_056733.1:1885605401-1885842901 GCF_019279795.1 Protopterus annectens | reverse complement strand
TTACAAATGAGATAGTTGCACTTTTTGTTTGTTGACTATTAAATGTTATTACAAGATAAGTTACATTCACCTCTACTGAACATTGTTGGTCTTCTGCTACCATGTTTACTGCATATTTCTTTTAAGAGTTCTTGGTTAAAAACAATAAAAACTGAGGGCTTTAGGAGGTACAATTATAGTCGTCTCTTACAGGTTACTAAGAGGTGACCTTTGCCTGATCTCGAAGGTTGTACACCCAGGTCTAACTAAAAATTATAAGCTAGGATCACACTAGCATGACATCAAGGAACATAATATATAAAAAATATATATATATATATACATGTATATACATGTATATACATGCACACACACACACACACACACACACACACACACACACACACACACCAGTCATAGAAAACAATGACAAACATGATACCATCCAAGATAATGAAATAACATTTCCCTTCCGATCAAAATAAGTCAGCTATTAACTTTCAGTAAAAGCAACCTAGACAGACCCAAGGGTAGTAGGAAATATCAAAATAAGAATATGGCAATCAAACTTCATTAAGGCCAGTAATTAATAAGGTGGCAACCACACCATGTGCATTAATGTGACACCCACTAGACAAAGACTACGGTCCTTGACTCCACTCCACTGCCCACAAATTAATTTTAAATCTAAAATCTGACTATCAGGGATATGGTATCTGATTTCTCACCACTGGTACAAAATGGACTGAAATTAAAAAAGGCACACCAACATGACTCATTAAGAAACTTCTTAAGTGCAGCTTGTCATCAACAGCATTCAGGAACATGTGCTGTTAGCCCCTGTAGCAGCCTATTCCATCTTAATCCAATAACAGGCTTCGACCAACACTTTTGCTCAACGTTTTCTAGAATTCATAAATTCCAACGCCTTGGATCAACTTATTCACACTCCCACCAGGGGCGGCAATATCCTAGACCTGGTCATTACCAACATGGGAAACCGGTGTTCCATACCAGAGGTCAATTCCTCATTGGTCAGATCCGACCACAAGCTAATCAGCCTAGACATCCACATCCCACCCCCAGCCCCAATTAGGGAAACCATCGTAAAAAACTTCTCAAAAGCCAACTTCACACTTCTTAAGACAGAAGTGGCAAACTTCAAGACACCCATGCAGATGGACAATAGAGGTATGACTGCCGAATCCTACACAAATGCACTTTATAAGCACTTACACGAGTGCATGGATCATGCTATCCCTAATAAAACCAAGATGTTATCCTCCAAAAAAAGGAAACCAATCTGGTGGTCCTCTGCCATAAACAAACTCTACAACAGAAAAAAGAAACTGTTGCAAAAAAGAGTAAAATCCCATGATTTGAGGAACTCCCTGGTCAACCTCAGTAAGAAGCTGAGATCCCTCATAAAATCCTCCAAAGTTAGTTACGAAAACAAAATTGCCACTGAAAGACAAACACAAAGCATTCTATAGCTATGTCAAGAATCTAAATGGGAACACTCAGATCTGCTCTGAGTTGCAGCATAATGGCACTAAATATACAGAACCAACTGATATTGCCAA
This sequence comes from Protopterus annectens, assembly GCF_019279795.1. Taxonomy (NCBI): domain Eukaryota; kingdom Metazoa; phylum Chordata; order Ceratodontiformes; family Protopteridae; genus Protopterus; species Protopterus annectens. The sequence goes on along the minus strand of NC_056733.1, from coordinate 1,885,841,339 downwards.
CATCCTAGCAGATGGGTTCAGTGCTAACTTTACCCCCCTCTCACCCCCTAGAGGGCCCATATCTATACCGGTAGAATGCAAAGTTCCTATAATCACAGCTGCACAGGTAAAAAAACACACTCTCCAAAGCCAAGAACACAGCATCCATGGGACCTGACAATATCCCAGGCTGCGTTCTACACGAACTACAGAATGAACTGGCACCCTACCTAAGTACCATGTTCAATGATAGCCTCACCTCAGGCTTTGTACCCACTGAATGGCGCACCGCAACAGTTATACAGCACCACAAAGGGGGAGACACGACGGACCCCGGGAACTACCGCCCCATTAGCCTGACGAGCCTGGTCTGCAAGGCCATGGAACGTATCATTGTGGAACTCATAAACAAAGACATTGGTAATCTCCAAACTCTGGACCTTACTCAGTTTGGATTTGTAAAAGGCAGATCATGTCTCCTAAACCTGATTGACTTATTTGAAGCAGTCACCAAAGCCATAGATGAGGGTAAAATGGTTCACACAGCTTATCTAGATCTCGCCAAGGCTTTTGACACAATCCCCCACTCTGGAATTATAGATAAGCTCACTAAACTAGGTATAAATCCCTATGTCACAAGATGGGTTGCCAACTGGCTCACGGACAGAACCCACACTGTGAAAGTAACGGATTCCAAATCCGACATCAGACCAGTGGCAAGTGGAGTACCACAGGGTTCAGTCCTGGGTCCTCTCCTGTTTGGTATCTACTTCTCTGAAGTGCAGGCCAACACAGAAGGTCTTTGGCTAACAAAGTTTGCAGATGACTGCAAACTAGGAGCCATAATCAAAACTCCTAAAGATGTGGACAAACTACAAAAGGGCCTCACTGAGACAGATACCTGGTGTCAAAGCCATGGCCTGAAGCTCAATGCTAAAAACTGTACTGTCATCCCCTTTGGTAAAAACTCTGTACCCATGAACTACCACATAGCTGGTAGTCTACTTAATGCCGAAAATGTGATGAGACCTTGGGACACAGGTGGACAGTATCTCTCCTTTGATAATCACATCGCCACAGTGGTCAAGAAATTCTTCTACGTGGCTCATCTCATCACAAAAGGATTCTCATCCAGAAAAAAAGAGGTCATTGTTCCCCTCTACTCATCACTCATTAGACCCATTATAGAGTACAACGCCCCTTTTGGTATGTACCTCACAAGACATCTACAACAACTGGAAAGATCACAGAAATACCTCACAAAGAGGATTACTAGCCTCAAACAGATGCCGTATGCAGACCATCTCAAAAAACTACAGCTTTACTCCACCGCATATCGCCTACTCAGGGGCGATCTCTGCCTAACATACAAAGCTATGTCAAACCCAGAGCTGTTGGACATGCTCCACAAAGAAATCCCAATCCCTCCGAGCTACACGCTCTAGGGACCTTAACCTTGTCAGCACAATAAACCGAACATGCTGGAGGGATAGATTCCTGTCCCAGAGACTTCCCATACTCTGGAACAGACTACCTATCTATGTCAAATAGAGCTCCTCATTAGCACTCTTCAAGAAAAATCTTGATGATTGGATGGGAAATGGGAAATTCACCCCGGGGATCACTTCTGTGGCTCTGCTCGACAGGGGCACAGGAAAATAATTTTCTTGGGTGGCGAAAGCCAGGGTACATTTTTTGGCTAGGCTTGTATGGGCCCTAGGGCCGATAGCCTAGTACCTACCTATGAAATGAGCACCACACTGAGCAGAGTTTTGGCGCAGCTCCTCACATCCCCTTCGCAACACTCTCTCACTCTGAGTTTCAGTGCCTTCCATGCTTGCTTGCCTAGAATAACTACATTGTGAATAAACACATGCAGACAAACACACAATTAACTTGCAGGGAAGCTTCCACCAAACATGATTTCCTGACTGGAGACGGGTCAGTTACTGTTTTACTCTTGTTAATACAGCAAATAGTTAGAGGTGGATGCCAGCAGCTTGTCATCATTTAGTAATACATACTCTCTTATTAATTAATAAACAGATGATTACCCACATAATACATGCAAATATTTTACTTTAAACAGTGTGAGATAAGCATTACAACTAACAGACAAATATACAAAAACTCTAAATCTATACAGAAAAAAACATTAAATCATTTTAAACAGATAGTGTACAAGAAAGGGAAACATCTGTTTACCACTAAACTTTTCATTAGCTATTTCTTAACTAAAGGAATTACTAAGCCCAAAATTAAACTGGCTGAATTTTCAAAATACATCATACCAGAGATGTATAGAAACAACTCACAGACTAACAATAAAAATATATAACATTCTATGTCTAGCCACGCTACACAGACTGAGACAAATTCTTTTCTGAAACATTTTTGCCTGCTTATATGTCCTGTTGTATTTTTTTCTTTATTTATTTTATCCTTTGTTGAACATGTTAGTCTTGCTAGGCTAGTGCCCTCTTTCCAGGAGACTAATGGAAACTTTTCCAGGGCACTAGGGAACTTCCCCACTCTTTTCAATAGGTGCAGTGGGATTTTTACAGCCACCTGAGCTACCACCAACCTCAAGCAGATGGGACCTCAGTTTAATGTCTCGTCACAAAGACAATGCACCCAGGAGTGCAGTACCTACTTTATGCTGTACTGCAGCGTCAGAAATCCAGCTATCTGGTGTGGGAATAAAACTCTCAACCGTCTACACCAAAGGCAAGCATGCTACCTGTTGCACTACTGATACTGCTAGAAAAGAAACACTAGTAGGATAATTATGATCTACAGCATGTACAAATGAGACTAAGAAACTGCAAAGTTTCTGGGCATCAAATAACACTGAGGTGACACTAAAGCAAGAAAATAAAAATAACCGTGGAATAAGGTTTTATCCTGCTGGCAGGCTACCCGCAGTTGGCCTGAATTCCAAAGTTCTGGTAGGCGTCAGTTGCTGTCACCTCTTTCCTGACATCAGTGCGCCAGAGATATAAAAGATGCAGCCGACGCCATTTTCTTCAGTTTTTCTTGCCCCAGATGTCAGGTGCCCCCAAAAGGGTAGGCTGTAAAAATTATGATCACAAAAAAGCATGCACATAACCTTCATCTACAAGCATATACACCACATAGGTTGTAAAGAACAGAGAGGTACAGAGAAGTCCCAGCAAAGAAAAATGGGGGATGGTGGGAGGGTAACCTGGACTGCAACAGTGAATACACTCGAACATCTACATTTATGGTAGGTGCACAACTGCACTATGTTCATCGTGTTTCACTGTTGCGGTCATTACACTTGGGTTGAATCCCAAAGCTGAGGTTGGGTGTCTAGGCCTAAATAGAGTTTGGAGTGGCTATGAGGCCCTGCAGAACTGCAGTGGCAAAGCTTGCTCTGGATTTCGAGTAGAGAGGTAAATGGTAGTGCTTTGTAAAAGTGTGCACTGAAGTCCAATTTGCAGCCTCCAAAATATCCTTGGTTGGTACTCCTCTGAGGAAGGCTGCTGAAGTGGCTGCTGCTCTGGTAGAATGTGGCCTAATGCCCTTGGGCACTGATTTGCCATGTTGAGAATAGCAAAAATGAATGCAGTGGCCTATCCATTTTGAAATAGTCTGCTTTGAAATGGCTTTTCCTTGGGAACCTGCAGCATATGCCACTAAGAGTTGCTCAGTTTTTCTGAAGGCTTTAGTCTTGCCCAAGTAAAAGCGTAGCTGCCTATGTATGTCCAAAGTATGCAGAAGTCTCTCCCCCTTATTCTGTGGGTTTGGATAAAAGGTAGGCAAATGTATGGTTTGGTTAAGAGCCACGCTGGACACTACCTTAGACATAAACGTCGGGTTTGTCTTTAGAGAAACCCTGTCCTGATGGAAAATAATAAAAGGTTCCACAGCCATTACTGCCTGTACCTCTGAGACTCGTCTTGCTGACATTACTGCTAGGAGAAGAGCGGTTTTCCATGACACGTACTTTACCTCTGCTGTATTGGCTGGTTCAAAAGGAGACAGTGTGAGTTTTTCCAAGACAAAATTAAGGTCCCATGTAGGTATTGGAGCTCTCCTTGGAGGTCTTATGTTTCTGGCCCCTCTGAGAAACTGTCTTAGCAGTGAATGAGAAAAAATAGGTGGGTCCGTATTGTAATGAGCTGAAATGGCATACGCATGAATCTTAATTGATGAGAAGGATAGGCCTTTGTCCAGCATCTCAGTTAGGTATTGCAAAATCTGAGGAATATTAGGTTCAAGCAAGTCAATTCCCTGCACTTGGTTCCAAGCACAGAATCTCTTCCATTTTTCTGCATAAGATTTTCTGGTACTGGGCCTCCTGGCCTCCAAAATAACATCCATAACTGCTTTAGAGAGAGGTGTGTTCTGAACGATTACATTATCCGACATGCAGCCAGATTTAGGGTTCTGAGTTGGCTGTGCAAGATTTGATTGTTCTGTTGGGTCAGCAAATGAGGTATTAGAGGCAATGTCCAGGCTGGGCCTTGAGACAAGCTCTTTAGGACTGGGTACCAGTGCTGGCGTGGCCAGTCTGGGGCAATCAGTATCATTTCTGGCTTCTCTTGTCTGACCTTTAGGAGTACCTTGGAGAGGAGAGGCAGAGGAGGGAAGGCATACACTGTAAGGGCTTTCCAGCTGAATGAAAGGGCATCCACTTTCCATGCTTGCTTGTGATAAGTCCGAGTGCAGAATCTCTGTAGCTGGCAGTTGTGAGGGGAGGCGACTAGATCTATGTCTGGGCATCCCCATTTCCCTGTTATCATGTTGAAGATTTGTGGATCCAGTTTCCACTCGTGAGGATCCATGAGGTTTCTGCTTAGTTCGTCTGCCAAAGTATTTGTCTTTCCTGGCAGGAATTGTGCTTGCAGATGTACTTGGTAAGTCAATGCTGTGTTCCACAAAGTCATGGCTTGCCAGAAGAGGGGGTAGGAATGTGTGCCCTCTTGCTTGTTTATGTACCACATGACTGTAGTATTGTCCGTCTTGATCAGTAATTGTCCTGGATGAAGTAGGTCCTTGAAGGCTGTCAGGGCATTTTGTACAGCTAGCATCTCTTTTTGATTGATATGAAGATGCATTTGGTTTGTGGGACGTGCCCTGAATACATTTTCCTGCTATGTGTGCCCCCCAGGCATAATCTGATGCATCTGTTGTTTGTGCCTGCCTGGCAGTGGGTAAGGTGAATGGCTGTCCCTTGTTGTGGTAACAGGCCTGTGCCCACCATAGACATTCCTGTTGCAGGCAGGGAATAAGAGTAATTACTGTTTCCAGGCTGTAGCAATGTTGAGTCCAAACACTTTTTAGATACCATTGTAGTTTCCTCATATGCAGTCTTGCACATGGAATAAGTAGACTGCAGGATGCCATGTAGGCCAGAGCCTGCAGAATTTTTCTTGCAGATAACTGGGTCTTTGTTGCCATGTCTTTGAAGTAAGAAGTCAGATGCCTTTGTTTGTCTAGCGTGAGATAAGCCATCTGGGCAGTTGTATTTAAGCTTGCACCCAGGAATATTATCTCTTGAGAGGGCACTAGTTTTGATTTATTTTCGTTTACTAACGTACCCTAGGAAAATTAGTAATCTTTTTACAAACGCCAGATGCTGTAGTAGAATATCTTTGTCCTTTGCTTGATTGACGCAGTCGTCCAAGTATGGGTATATTTGAATTCCTCTTTGTCTGCAAAATGCAATTACTGGTGCCAGGCATTTTGTGAAGACCCTGGGTGTAGTAGATAAGCCAAAGGGCAGTGCAGAGAATTGATAGTGCATTCAGCCAGCTATGAATCTGAGGTATCTTCTGCACGATTGTCTGATTGGGACATGCAGGTATGCCTCTGAGGTTCAAAGTTACAAGCCAAGCCTTCTTGCCCAGCATGGGCAGAAGCTGCTGTAGAGTCAACATTTTGAATTTTGGGACATCCAGAAAAGTATTTAGAATAGACAGGTCCAAAATTAGTCTCCAGGCTTTGTCCTTTCTTGGTACTAAGAAAAGTCTTGAGTAAAATCCTTGTCCCTGCTCTTGTTGTGGCACTGGCTGAATAGCCCTCATGTCCATGAGAGATGAAACTTGTTTTTGTGCCTCTTGCCATTGGTTGCGTGGCAGGTCTGGCATGCCTTTTGCCTTTGGAAGGGTGTGAAAATGGAACCTGTAGCCCTGAGAGACTACATTTAAGACTCATTTGTCCTGGGTGATCTAGTGCAAGTTTTGTGAAAAGAGTGCTAGCCTTCCCCCTAAGGGTGCTGCCAAAAAATAAATGCTTGGCATTGGCAGAGGGAAGTCATTGGGACTGTTTTCTATTAGGCTGTGATTTGTCTTCTCCGCTTTTGGAGGTAGGAGCACCACATTGTTTGGGCCTGTATGAGCCCTGGGGCTGTTGCCTGCCTCTAGGGCGTCTGAATCTGCCTCTTTGTGGTCTGTCTGACACTGGAAAGGACCAATTCTTAGAGGGCCAGTTCCTGCTAAACCTGGGTGGCTGTACCTGTAAGAAATCTTTTACTGTCTGCATAGATCTTGCCTTATCCTCCATTTTCTTTAACACCTCCTCTGCCTTAACACCAAACAAACTATCATGCTGTAATGGAGCATCCAGGTGTAATGACTGCAACAGTGAAACACGATGAACATCATCTGTTTACCACTAAACTTTTCATTAGCTATTTCTTAACTAAAGGAATTACTAAGCCCAAAGTTAAGCTGGCTGAATTTTCAAAACACATCATACCAGAGATATACAGAAACAACTCACAGACTAACAACAGAAATATACAACATTCTATGTCTAGCCACGCTACACAGGCTGAGACAAATTATTTTCTGAAACATTTTTGCCTGCTTATATGTCCTGTTGTATTTTTTTCTTTATTTATTTTATTCTTTGTTGAACGTTAGTCCCGTTAGTCTAGTGCCCTCTTTCCAGGAGACACTAATGGAAACTTTTCCAGGGCACTGGGGAACTTCCCCACTCTTTTCGATAGGTGCAGTGGGATTTTTACAGCCACCTGAGCTACCACCAACCTCAAGCAGATAGGACCTCAGTTTAATGTCTCATCACAAAGACAATGCACTCAGGAGTGCAGTACCTACCTTATGCTGTACTGCAGCGTCAGCAATCCAGCTATCTGATGTGGGAATAAAACTCACAATCGTCTACACCAAAGGCAAGCAAGCTACCTGTTGCACCACTGATACTGATAGAAAAGAAACACTGGTAGAATATTTATGATCTACAGCATGTGCAAATGAGACTAAGAAACTGCAAAGTTTCTGGGCATCAAACACTGAGGTGACACTAAAGTAAGAAAATAAAAATAACCCTGGAATAAGGTTAACTACACTGAAGAGTGGAGTTTTCCTGTAAAACAAGAACACTGCAGCCCAGTTGCCAATATAGCTTTACTGGCAAGAGTATCATGGCTAAAGAAAGACTGAAGATGGGCCCTTAATGGATACCATCCTCTGTGATATGCAAATAGAAACATTAAGAGAAACCATTTTTGTAGCCCTAACTAGAGCATTACACTTGCTAAACCAGAATGTAGATGTTACAAACTCTCTCAAGCACTGGAGCTGCACATGGTGTAGGTTTTCTGAGAACACATGGGATTCATTTTCTAGGTATGTCCTGTTCTTTTTTTTTTTTCAAAGAATTGTATTAAGTAATTATTAAAATGAACAACTATTTCAATGAAATTATAATTTTTTTTCTTTAAAGTTAAAAAAACAAGAAAATAAAAAAACAAACCTTCTAATATATAAACCAATGTAACTAAACTATGTACAAAGAAGTTCATCATACAAAAAAAATTCTTAATGTAGCTGTGGGATTAATAAAAATCATCTGTTTACATAAATAATAAACTATTTTTCTAGAAGTTCATAGATGATATTCGATGAATTATATAATGTAGTATTCCTAGATGATCTAGATTTAATAGTTAACATTTCCAAATTACACGTTTCAAGGAGTATATTTTTAAATTCCAAAAATGTAGGTGCTTACCAGATTTCCAATTCTTAGTGATTGTTTTTCTAGCTATAGACAGTACAGACCAAACCAAAGGGTACTTATTCTCTTTTACACAATCAGGAACAGGAGTATTAAATAAAACAAGTGATTTAGATATAAAGAAATTATCAGTAAAAATTGTTTGCAACAAGTTATTGATATCATCCCAAAATTTTCTTAAATATATGCAGTTATAAAACATATGAGACCAGTCAGCATTCAATTCAATATTACATCTCCAACATGTTATATTCTTTTTAGAAAATATACTTATATTATGAGGAGTGATAAATGATCCATTTAAAAATCTCCATGTGAATAATTTCCATTTTAAAGAAGTAGTAGTCATACTTGCTGATTGTAAAATATTCAATTTGTCTATCTCAGAAGGGGATTATTATTAATTAAAGAAAAATATTTCCAATAATTATCTGAATGTGTATCTAAATCACATTTAATTGCCCTATAAATGTTTGATAACTTGTTATTAGCAGGAGATTTATGCAAAACTGATAAAATCATATAATGTATTAGCTTGGGAATTTTTTTCCTAATTATATGAGACATAGAATCCAATTTATTTAATACATATTGTCTAGCTTCTTGAAGCTCTAACCATAAACACAAATCAAGTTTATACTCTTCCAAGAATAAACTATTTGATTTTATCTCATTATTTATTATCATTTGGTGCCAAAATATTAAATGCTTTTGTTGAAATACAGACATTTTTGTATAATCTGAAGAGAAAACAGATCTGTGTGTGTAGGCTCTAGGGAAGAGTAAAAAAAGCCAATCCTTATATATATTATATTTAAATTTTTTACATTTTTAAAGGATTTTAAAAGAAAAACTATATACTTAAAGTTAAAACTCAGAGAAGAAAATTCAGAAATATAATCTTTTAACCTCCAAATAAATGGATTATTAATTATATTTAGTTTATAGGAACTGTTTATATATTTGGTATTTTGTGACAATACCTCTATAAACTCTTTCCACTTAGCAGTGTATTCCACATCGATGAGAGATTGTATTGAATACTGATGAAATTGAATACATTTCTAAATTTGGTAAGGCTATACCCCCACTATTCCAATTATACATATGGTATGTTAATGCAATCAATGGCTTATTTGGTAACCACAAAAATTTCTGAATCCTTGAATTACATTTTTTAATTATTTGGTAAGAAGGAGGTATAGATAAAGATCAAATTATATATAAGATTTTGGGGAGAAGGATCATCTTTATTATTAAAAGTTTATCATCCATAGAAAAGGGTAATTTGTTCCATTTATTTATTAAATTTTCTATCTGTAATAGACTTTTATTATAATTTATTTGAATGGTATCTTTAATATTGTTAGTAATAATTATACCTAAATATGCTATTTGTTGAGACTGAGCTATATATTCATTATATTCATCAGGTATATTGTTTTTTTTTAACCTGTTAAAAGAATTTGTGTTTTATTATTATTAAAAGTAAGGCCGGATTTTTTTTGAAAATATTCCATGTTTTTAAAAAGTTTTTATATAGATTTCCTTCTACTCCCAAGAGTAATCAATATGTCATCTGCAAACATTTGTATTGTAGATGATATAGTGGGGTTTAATTTGTATCCTTCAATATCTGTATCATGTCTTATTAAATTTGCCCATGGTTCCATAACTAATGAAAATAAAAGAGGGGATAAAGGACACCCTTGCTTAGTACCTTTTACTATTGGTATATTTTGAGATATACTAGTACCAATTTTAACATAAGATTGGCTACCTTCATATAACAGAGTGATAAGATTGCTAAAATTATTGGAGAAATTTAATTCCTTTAATAGAGTGAACAGATATTCCCATGTAACTGAGTTGAAAGCACAATTTATATCTAAACTAAATAGGGTTAAATTTGTTTTAAGATTTTTCACCAAATCAATTAAAGTTAATATTCTTTTAATGTTATCATATGAAGTTCTCTTTATTATAAACCCCTTTTGATCACTATCAACTAATTTGGGTAAAAGTGTTTTAAGCCTTTCTGCATAAATGGACATAAATAATTTGTAATCAGTGTTTAATAGGGAGATGGGTCTATAGGAGGTACACTTAGATGGATCTTTGTTAGATTTTAAAATAGGATAAATAAAAGTGTATTTCCAGGAAGGTGGAATTATGTTTTTGTCCTGAACAAGATTAAATACTTTATAAAGCAATTTTAGAGCATTTATAGGTAGTAATTTGCAAATTTCAGGAATGATGCAGTAATTACCTGGTGCTTTATTTTGCTTTAATTTGGTAATGTGAGTTTGAAGTTCTTTGAAAGATATTTGTTTATCAATAGAAATCCCTTGTTCCTCTGAAAGTCTTGTTTTCGTGTATTTATTAATAAATGTTTTTATTTCCCCTTTAGAGTTAATTTCAGTAGTTGTTTGGTTGATGTTTATAAAAAACTCTCTAAATTCAGTTAATATATTATGAATTTCCGATACCATTTTTCCTTTTTTAGGGGAGAATATTTCATTAATATGATTAAATCTATTTAATCTTTTCGTTTTATTAGCAAGAATTTTTAAGGATTTAGGGTTAGAAGAGAAATTTATAAACTTTAATTTTTCTATACTGATCATAGTTTTATGTTTTACTATTTCTAGATATTTATTATTTAACATATTTATCTCTTTTTTTATCTGATATATCTTTATCACCCATATTACTAAGTTTTAAAGTGTCTAATTTACATTGTATATCTTGCAGCTCTTTATCCCAAGCTTTCTTTTTTTTTTGTACCAATTCAATATCCTACCATATAGATAAGCTTTTAGGGCATCCCATATGTACATTTCTGATATATCATTAGTATTGTTAAGTTCTAAGAAATTCTGTACTTCTGTAGAAATGAAATCATTAAAATCTTTTAATTTTGTGATATAAGCTGGGATCCTTTTTATATGAATATTAAAATTTGGATTGACTACCACTTCAAAAATTATAGAATGATGATCTGATAAAGGACATGAAATCACTGCTGATTTAAGGAATCTGTTAAATTATTAGAAATAAAAACTCTATCCTCGAGTATAAGTTATGTCTATGAGAAAAAAAGGTGTAAAACAAAGAAGTAGTATATGCAAAATAATTTATATCTTTCAAAAAATAAGTATCTGAAAAGTATTTTAATAATTTAGATGATGTAGATATTCTTCTCTTCCCATTAGTACTAGATTCTTTGTAATCTAGAATACAATTGAAATCTCCTGCCAAAATAATGTTCCCTTTAAAGAAAAGTACAATTTGATCTAGATGTTGTTTCACTGTGTTTATCCCTATTCCTGGGATCCAATATATGTTAATCAATGTGAAAATTTTACAGTTTATTTCTATGGTGACTGCACAAAACATTCCTTTATTATCCTTATATGTATCTATTATTTTAGGAAAAGGCATTATGCTGTTCCATAGGATAGCTACTCCTCTCTTTTTCTTAGTATGGTCAGAACTTACTAAAATCTTATAATTTTTAGATTCAAATCTGAATATATCCTCTGTTATTGAGTTTCTTGTAAAAATACTAACTGGGATTTATGTAACTTAAGATATCTAGTTAAATTCCTCCTTTTATTAGGATTATTTAAACCATTAATGTTAACTGATATACATTTTAGTGTAGTCATTGAAAATTAAATGATGTAAATATCACATACTGATCTAAGAAATACACAAGGAATACTATTATGATCATTAGAACAAACAGTGTAAGAGTATCATATTCTTAAAATTAAGGTTGTTTCCTACTACATAAGATATGAATGTCTGAAAAGTTATTAGAAAATATTTATAACATAAACATGAAACAAAATAATCAACCCAAACCCCTCTGGAGTTTAAAACTCCTAACTTGAATGACATCAGTCACTCGAATCGACCTCCTATCAAAAGCAGCATCCAATCAGCACCTGCCTAAATGTCTATTGTCATAACTATAAAAATAAGGCTTCTCATCAATAACAATTTTTTGTATGAACCAAATATATAGATATAATGTTGTGTCAATTAGTGAATTGATGACAGTTGCATCTTAGGAATAAAGTACAGAATTTTCTTACATTAGTTAGTAGGTTATTAAGTACTACTATGATCTATTAGTTCACTCTTCTGTTTTAAAGTAATCACATTTCATAAGAACCTTAAAAAGAGACTATGGCATTCTTTTATTACCGAAATATGGCTAATAAAGGCTGAAGTGTGACATATAGTACTGCCATAGGTGATTAGCTAAATGGAACATAGTTGTAAATGAATCACCTAAGGGCCTTCAATAATCACTAACATTGGCAGCTAATAAATAAGATGCTAATAAAAGTGATTTTACTAACAATCAACTAGCATACTGATTGTTCTGAAAGAAATGAATACTGCATTTCTTTGCCAGAAACCAAATATAGTGATTACTCATCAAGAAGTAAAACCAACAACATCCTGCTAGATTTCTTATAACCAAGCACCCCGGTGCAGTCTCTCATAGAAGAGCGACTAATAAACCTTAAAAGTCTGATCTTCCATTCATTGCATTAATTTGAGTTACCTCAAAGGGTCCATCACCATACTGAAAACTAGTGAAAAGGTCATATTAGTTCAAAGAAGCAAGGTGCTTAAATAGCTCCTGTATACTATATAAAAGCCTTATTTAAATATATTGAGCCTTTTATTATTCAATTATAGCTTATACTATCTTTGAATTTTGAAAAGCTATTTCATTAACAAAAGAAAAGATGAAAATTTCACATTTTCTAATGATAAACAGATCTAACTATTTTTAATGCACCTGTCCTTGCAATATTATTGCTGCCTATGTGGTGCATCCCTATCAGCCTATTACACAAATGCATTCATAAAATAACTGAGATAACCTATTATATACATCTATACATTTAACATTTTGATAAATGCTTTATGAATATTTTCTCAACAAGTCAATAGTTATAAAAAATGTACATGTAACACAAGTATATAAACAGCTTGTAGCATTATTAAATATTCCAAAAATGCACAAATCACAACTAGTATTTCTCATCAAGATATCGGCACCCTTGTCATACATAAAGCAAATATTTTATGAGAATACTATTCGTATATCAATACATAAGGCTCAAGAATACCTATGATGATCAGAAAAAGCATTCAGGCTACATGCGTAGTATAATCCCTATTTAAGAGATTATTGCATATAATGTCTTACGTGGTGGTGGTGCTGCGGTAGCGTTGTCACCTCACAGTAAGTCGCTGTCCGGTTCGATTCTCAGTTAGAGCGTCTTCTGCGTGGAGACATGCATGAATAGGCGTACCTTCGTTGAAGGTTGTGTGTCAGGGCTGGTAACTTGACACATAAAAATCAACTACCAATCATTAGTGGACCGGAGTTCCGCTGTGGCAACCCCTAACCGGGAAAAGCCAAAAGACACAAACAATTGCATATAATGTCTTACAATAAGTTGAAAGTAGTAATCTAGTTGTATCTTCTTTCTGTATGCTGTATGAGGAAACAAATTTGATTCAGTAGCTTCCCGGTGAGGATCAGATCATCAATTTACTTCCGACACCTTCATGATGACGTTTTAAGAAAGCTCCGAGCTTTCCAGCTACGATGGATACCACAGTCTCGAGCTCATCATGAAGATGAAGCTTCAAAGTTCCGGTGGGAAATAGTAAGTAAAACATTACTTAACTACATATAAGGCAATGTCTCGAGACTCCCTCTACACCGAGAGAGATGAAGAAAAAAAAACCTTGCATACACAACACGAAGCAATGACCGCTATCAAGCAAAGCTTCACCACACTATCAACCAGACTCTGCGGTTAATCTCCAACCAAAGCACACAGGCAACAAAACATACGATTAACACAAACACCACCACACATGTCTCTACAGTGCTAGAGCGCCAAACCAGACCCTCCAAATAAACACACCAACAACTCAGAAATGACATCAAAGCCTTACCATTACTCCAGCCACACTGCCACTCACATCCCGGGTCAGAAGTACCATCATTAGCACAGCAATTCTGCAACTATACATCAGGCCATCATACAAGATTCCTTTATCAAACAATTAACCATAAATCAACTAAAATACAAATACAGCAATTATAACTAAATAACAGTTTTCCAACCACTATAAGAACCAAAATCAAGATAAACTAATACGCCCCCTAATGATAAGCACCACTACAAGACATCCGGAAGCATAGATATCCGAGACAGGAGAATCACTGCATCCATGAGAATCAAACCAATAAACATTAAGATAATTAATCTTAAACAAATAGTACAAATGAAAAAAAAAATCCCAACAAACGACTATTCTACAAACCAAAATAGACAACTATTTAGTTAACCAATTTACATTATATTAAATATAATACCAAAAGCTCACCTGGATGTCCGGTTTTATTTCCCCAACTGAGTGAATCAAGTGCAAATATGTACTTGCTATGATTCTTCTTTCGATTTTTTTTTTTAGGGTCAAATGTTTTCCAAGTGTTGTTCTCAGCATTTCTTTAAGACTAGGACTGGCCCACTCCATTTCATCTACTTTTTCCAGTATGTTATTAGATTTTATATAAGTTATTGCATTGTCTAGGTCGTCAAAAATTTTAAAACCATCTTGATAAAATATTTTCAGTCTTGCAGGAAAAAGCAAATGGGTTTTTATTTTATTCATTTTTAGTTCTCTGACTAAAGGCAAGAAAATTTTCCTTTTTGATAATACTGAAGAAGAATAGTCATTATCAAAGCATATAATATTGTCCTTCAGTCTGATTGGGGATTGTGCCCATGCAGTCTTTAGTACCATTTCCTTATCATGGGCTGATAGGAACTTTACAATAACAGATTTGGTATAATTACTCTTGGTGTTTTTAGATGTCACCATTGATCTATGGGCTCTTTCAATATCATATGAAAGAGGCTCTGGCAGTTCAGGCAACCAGGAAGATAAAAAATTTTCCATATTATTTCCCTCTATGTTATCCGGTAAGCCAAAAATTCTCACATTATTCCTACGGGACCTGTTCTCAAGGTCATCAACTTTTGTCTGAAGAAGAGAATTTTGCTTTAACAGGAACTCAACATTATGTTCACTCTCCTGAATTCTGTTATCCATATCACTTAATGCAGTTTCCATTCCTGAAATCTGCTTCCTCTGTTGCAATAAATCTTCATGTAGAATGTCCATTTGGTGAGAACACTTTTCTTTGAAATTGTCAATTTTTATATCCATTTTGTCTATTCTGACACTTGGTTCCTGAATAGTAGTTAGTAATGACTGTAGTTCTTTTTTGATAGTTGTCTCTTGATGAGAAGATTTAGTGAAGCTCATCCTGTTCTTTTACTGTAGTACTTCCAAGTGTAACTGACAGGAAAACTTAAAATCTACTTGAAATTTTTTATATACTACCCTAATATATATTTTAAAGAATTAATTAAAACAAAAAAAAAACTATTATTAGGGAAGTTTATATCAAAATTTCCTGTCAATAAAGTTCCGTAAAGGCAGAGCTGATAAGAAAAGCTGCTACTCTGTGCTCATCTTGACCACGCCCCCCGGTATGTCCTGTTCTACAGACTACTGCAGTAATCAGTGCTACATCCTCTGTTATGCCCCTTTACAGTAACTACAACCGATTTGTAACATAGTCTCCCATCGACTTCTTTACAAGGATGATCTAGCATTCTTCCATCCTTCCCATCAATCTGTGAAGGATGAAAAAGACCTAACATAATTGACAGTTAAACCAGAGGCGTATGCTTGTCAATAGTAAAAAGTCTAAAAAAATCCATGTTACATGGTACGGTACTCCAATTCAAGAATGTCCCTAATAAATGATCCACTACTGGAATTAACAGAGAGCAATAAGTACATACCCTGTACCTTAAATATACTGGCAGATGAAAGAACTCTTCCTTAATGTCTCCTTGGTGTTTTTCTGCTGTTCAAAACATTTTTGGCGTTTCCCACCTAAAATAGCTTAGCTAACAGCTGTAGCACAGTTCAGATACAGGTTTGCTGCATCTGGGTCTGTTTGTAGTGGCTGTTGTATTCTGAGCACATTTTCCAAGCCAGCTTTGATTGGAAGGGGCTGTTCTGCACCCCTGTGAAAGAAGTGTGCTGACTGGAACCTGTCAGGTGAAGGGTGATGGATCTATGGCTTGGAATAAGCACCCTCATTAGTTCTTTTGATTTTTTTTTTAAAGTTTGTAGCTTCTGGTATTAAGCCCTGCAGTTGAGCTGGTATCTGCTTGTTTGAACCGAGCTGAAATGAGGTGGTCTACCAGCAGGGTTGCCAGATTTCCGACTATAAGGGACTAAAAAAAAAAAAAAAAGGTCTTTCACGTCTTTAATGCGGAACATCAGAGTTCCGCATTAAACAGATCTAGCTCTGTGTTTATTTTTTATTTGATTGGCCCGGGCCAATCAAAAATAAATAAACACAGACCTACTTCTGTTTAATGTGAAACATCACAGTTCTGCATTACACAGAAGTAACTCTGTTTTGCAATGTTTTGATTGGCCCATACACGGAGAACACAAGAAGCTCCGTGTTTAGTGATTTTAGATTGGCCCGTATGCCAGTATACGGGCCAATCAAAAAAAAAAAAAAAAAAACAAAGAGGAGGCTGCCCGGGATTTAAACTGGCAGGGCGGGACTCAGGATCAGGCTGCTGATCTTGGGACAGTCCCGCCCAAATAGGGACGTCTGGCAACCCTGGCTACCAGTCACAACTCTGATCTGAGATACCAGATGATTAGAGGCTTCTGCTTTTTGCTTGATTATACTATTTACTGCACTTTTTATTGTGGTCAGCTTATATAATGCGGTATATTTTAATACTGTAAACTAAACTGCACTGTTTGTACTACATTTGTCTGCCTTACTGTACCTGTTAAATTGTATTTTGCTGCTGTTTTCACTGTTTGCAAAGCTTTTTTGCTATTTTCACTGTCTGCAAAGTAATTGTTGCTACTTTTCACTGTCTGCAAACCATCTGTTCTGTTTGTTCAGTTTCCCCCGCCAAGCAGTGTTTCAAATAATTGATGTGTTGTTGTTTAAAACATTCTTGAGTGTCTCCTTGCCAAGCAGGGTTTCAAATAACTGATTTGTTGCTGTTTAAAACATTCTTTAGTGTTGCCTTGTTTTCTACTGTTTAAAACTTTTTTTTAGTGTCTCACTGGTGTTTTTCTGCTGTTTAAAACATTTTTTAGTGTTTCCCACCTAAATTAGTGTAGCTAGTAGCTCTAGCATAGTCCAGATACAGGTTTGCTACATCTGGGTCTGTTTGTAGTGGCTGATGTATTTTGAGCACATTTTCCAAGCTATCTTTGACTGGAAGGGCCCCTTCTACACCCTTGTGTACTAACTGGTCTAGGGCATGCAGCAAGCACTCTCATTAGCTCTTTTGAGTTTTTTTAACTTGTTTAAGTTTTTAGCTTCTGGTATTTAAGCCCTGTGTTTGAGCGGGTTTCTGCTAGTTTGCCTATTGTGCAGCACTGTCACACAACTGAGAACCATAGCAGGAGAGACAATTTTGACAATTTTTCCCTTAGATACAGCTGTAGTACATTAGTGTAGTCCTCATCTTTAGTACACCTGGGTCTAAGTAGTATTGGTAGTGAGCTGTGACCTATTAAATCACCAGCCAAATAAAAAAAAATCAGAAATAACCATCTACAGAGCACCTCCTGGAACAGTACTGAAAGCACTCTCTTTGTGACAGCAGTTCTTCAAACCTAGCATTATGGATAGTTGGACTACCCTTGTTTCTTCTGCCAGCCTTGTTGGCTTAGATTTCCTGAGGCAGTGTAGCAACTGCCTCATGTACACTGACAACCCTCTACGAATAACTCACTCTAGTACAAAGTGTGAGAGATGTAGGTACACCAAGAATCGTGAATCCCTGCGCTCTCGCACTTGAAACAGTAACAATGAAGAGGTTGTCAACTCACTCACCACTACTCATACACATAGTATGCATCCAACACATAAATCAACACACACAGAGGTTCTCTCAAAATACTTACTGAAACACCAGAGACCTCCAAAACAAAAGAATGCTACAACTAACACAGTTCTCATAGCACCCAACACACATAGCAACACCAGTGTCTCACCTGCCAATCCATTAAGGCCTAACACTCAAAAAACAAAATTTGTGTCACTGGAGACTCCATAGTGAGACACACGGATGTTCCACTCACCAGGTTATACAAGGAGAAAGTTACAGTCAGCTGCCTGTCAGGTGCCAGGGTTCGTCAGATCAAGCATGCACTCACGTCCCCTGGCAACATTATGACTCTGTCACAGCTCATGCTGGAGTGAACGACCTGAGATTTACCTCAATGGACTATACGAAGAGAGACATGATTGAGCTTTCTGGGTATGTGTCCCAGGCAGGAATGTCCCTAGCCTTGAGGAGCATATTACCCTCGCCTAGAATTATGCCACAGTATAAATAATACTGATAGATTTCAATAACTGGCTTAGTTCTTGGTGTCATTCAAAGGGCATCCAGTTTCTGTCAGCCTGGGATGACACGGTCGACAAACCTTGCTGCTTTGCCAGAGACAATTTACACCTGGCACCACTAGGCTTTCGGCTGTGGCAAAGGCTCTTCTTGCTTCCCCCATAGTGCCTTTTTTAGGCAAGGTCTCAAAAACAATACTGCTGACGTGAAAATTGCCAAACATAACATAATAAAGGTTATGCTGCTAAATGCTAGGAGCTTAAACCAAAAACACATCCTGGAAGCACTTCTA
Organism: Protopterus annectens; assembly: GCF_019279795.1. Classification (NCBI taxonomy): domain Eukaryota; kingdom Metazoa; phylum Chordata; order Ceratodontiformes; family Protopteridae; genus Protopterus; species Protopterus annectens. The sequence goes on along the minus strand of NC_056733.1, from coordinate 1,885,822,538 downwards.
TCACTGGAGGATATAGATGTCTGTGCAGTCACAGAAACCTGGTTCAAGGCCTCAGAGAGTATCCCGGCCTAGCAAGGCTACAGTGCCTTCCACACATTCAGACTACAAAATGAACACCTGAGAAAATCAAAGGAGGTGGTGTTTCTATCTGTATTAGAGATAAATTCACCTGCCAACTAATTAGATTGGACAACTCCATGGAGTTACTCCAAGTTCAGATTATGTGGGCAAGACCACCATTCAAGTCACAGCTAGTTACAGATCCCTGTCCATAGATCATGATGAGCATGAGGCCTATTTGACCAAACTGGAGTCAATCCAAATACTGCCAAACACTCTGGTCATGGGGGATTTCAATTATCCCACCATCAAATGGGGAACCTACTCTAGCCCTAACTCACTAGCACAAACGTTCCTTGACTTTAATTTAAATGCCCTGAAACAAACTGTTCAAACCCTAACAAGAGGAACAAACATACTAGATCTAGTCCTCACTAACATGGCAAACAAATGCACCACCACAACTGACAGACCCTCATTAGTTAATCTGATCACAAATCAGTTGTCTTCAAACTGGCACTAACACCAAAGCAAACTATGCCCTCCTAGAAGGTATAAATGCATTCCAAGCCCCAACCCCAGCTGGAAATACTACACTAAAGCCCTGTACAATCATTTGTACAAGTGTAAAGATTCTGCTGTTCCAGACAGAATCAAAGCCAGAGCCCCCAAGTAAATTAATTAAATAAATATATAAAATAGAAAATAAAAAAGCCACTCTAGTGGACATACATCATCAACAAACTTTACAACTAACACAAAAAAGTTGTTGTCTAAGAAAACTAAGGCGAGACCCCAACAATGGAAAAGCACCCTCCTCAGCCTCAACAGACAAATAAGACAACGTCAAATTGACTAAGGATAATTTTGAGAAAAACTTAATCACAGCCAAGAATAACCATAAGGCCTTTTACAGCTATATACATAACCTAAAAGGTAGGACCCAAACATGAGACTAATGGTATCTCACACACGGATACCACAGAGATAGCAAACCTGCTAGTGGACAAATGTGGCTAAAATATCACCCCCCTTATTCCCTCCAAACTTATCACAAACCTTGTCCCCCACACCCTACATATCTGAAGAGTAGGTCACTAAAGCCTTATCTATGGCAAAAAGCACAGCCTCTGTGGGACCAGATGGCATCCCAGGCCGTCTTCTAAACAAACTAAAACACGGACTATCACCAGCATTAAGTACCCTATTCAAGCATAGCTTAACCACAGGCTTTGTTCCTGTGGAATGGAGAACAGCAACAGTTATTCCCCTCCACAAAGGTGGGTTAGCAACAGACCCTGGGAATTATAGATCCACAAGTATGACAAGCCTCACCTGTAAAGCTATGGAACGTATCATCATGGATCTCATAAATAAAGACATACATGACTTCCAAATCCTGCATCTCACCCAATTTGCCTTCAAGGCAGATCCTGCCTTCTAAACCTGGTGGATTTCTTTGAAAATGTGACCAGGGCCACTGACAAGAGCAAGTCAGTGCACATAGCATACCTCAACTTGGCAGAGACTTTTGACACAATCCCATACCCAGGCATTACCAATAAACTTAGTAAACTAAATCTACACCCTTTTGTTGTAAGATGGGTTGCCAACTGGCTCACAAACCGGTCACACACTATCAAAGTGGGTGACTCCACATCAACCAGCAGACTTGTCACCAGCAGGGTGCCACAAGAGTCCGTGCTGGGACCTCTACTGTTTGGTATATACTTCTCAGAAGTTCAGGCCAAAGCTAAGGGGCTGTGGCTGACCAAGTTTGCAGATGACTGCAAACTGATTGCAATTAATGAATCCTCTAATGATGTCAGTATACTCCAGGAGGGTCTTACACAGACCAGCAAACCGATGTCTTAGTTATGGTCTCAAACTGAAGGCAAAGAAATGTCCCTTCACGCTATCAAATTAAAAACAATACCCTATTACCTACGGAGTGGTAAGAGATCTGGGATCACAAGTAGACTGTGACCTTAACTTTGACCACCATGTGTCTACTGTAGTAAGGAAGGATTTCTACGTAGCCCACTTGATTAGCAAAGGCATTGCCTCTACAAGAAAGGTGCTTATAACCCCTCTATACTCGTCACTAATCAGACCCATAACTGGGTATAACGCCCCTTTTGGCATGTACCATACAAAGTACCTGCAGCAATTGGAGAGACCTCAGAGGTTTCTAACTAAGAAGATCAAGTGACTCCAGCACGTGCCTTACACAGACTGACTAAAGTCCCTGTCACTGTACTCAGTATCTTACAGACGTCTTAGGGGAGACTTATGCCTAGCTTACAGAGCAGTCTTTGACCCAAACCCAGTGAATTTGTTGCACATCGTAAATCAAATGGTACTAAAGATGCCCATTCCAGGTACCTAAATATGGCCTACAACTTGAATAGGATGTGATGGAGAGACGGGTTTGTCCCTCAGCAACTGCCACATTTTTGGAATAGGCTGCTGATTCATGTAAAGCAGAGCACCTCTATGACACTGTTCAAAATAAACCTGGACAAGTGGATACAGCACCATCAATTCTTACTCGGGATAGCACCGACAACCCTCCTGGACATGGGTAGTCATCACTAAATACAATCCTGGGTACTGACGAGTATCTATGGTATTACACTGGGAAGAAATGGCTAGGCTTGAAATAACCTCTGTGTCGATAGCCTAGTAACCTCCTATGATCCTATGATAACACTCCTCATATGGTAATTTCCAAGGCCAGAAAACTGTAAGATGGTAGTCTGTAGGGGGCTATCTTTGTGTTGGGAAGCCACAGCATCTGCTGACAAACAAGATTATGATGCCATAAAGGCATTTTATATACCTGTATGCCAGCCGGGTGGTACTGCCTCTTTCACCTGCAGTTCCTTGGGTAAAGCTCTACATGATCGATCCTCATACCTGCAATACATTGGGTAAAGATTTAGCTGGTCGATAAATCCTCTCCAAGCAGATTCTGTGCTCATTCTGCTAGCCTTAAAGCAGGAGCACCACTACATTTCCCTTAGAGTCGTACGAGTATTTCACTGAATGTGTAACAACTCCTTCAACCCCCCCATGAAGAAAGTTTACCTCAGGCAACCCCCCCTGTTTTCTCCAAATAATTAAAAGAAATAGCTGCAGTTTATCTTAGTCTTCTCAGTGTTGTCTCAGCCCATGCTCCCCCCTCTCATGCTGTTAAATACTCGTAACATTTTACTTAAATGTACTTTGCTCTCTGATATATCATTTTCATCATTAACAGAGCTTTCCATTCTTCTCAGTTTCTGCATTTGTTCATCTATCTTCTTTGCTTTTATTAATGCCTTACAAAGGTACATGACACTTCTACCTCTTTTAGTTAGGTGACCTTCCCAGTCTTTATACCTTGCTGTTTAATTTATACAGGATGTGATGCATCTTCAAGCCCACCGCGAACAGAAAAGCTTTCATGCACAGTTCTTCCACTTTTCCTCCTAAACTGATACCTAAATATAACACTGATATACTGCCACATATAAGGAAGTGTGACTTAGCTCTTTTCCCTCTTTTGTAGCACTTCTATGCTATTCAGTTTCTTCAGTGCATAACATGGTGGGTTTGACAAAAATCTTAGTCCTTGGTTCTATCATCACACCCATACCATTTAATTTTTTATTATTATTATTTTTGGCACAGAACAAAAACAGCAAGGTCTCATATATCTTTTTCTTCTTTCTCTCCCAATGGGATCTCAAATCTAATGAATCTAATACGATTCACAGTGGTTTTGACTAATGGCATTTACAGCTGCCTTCTCTCCCTCAATCTGTGGCAATAAACTTGTTGAACCTTTAGAATTCACAGCTCTTTCATTCTAAGGTTTTAAAGTTAAGAAATGGGATATCACAGATTCCCCAAAGACTCGAAAGTCTTTATGTCTTATGACTATTTATGCCTTATCAGTACCCTCACTCATGCTGCACCTCCTTTCCCCAGGAGGGCCACACCAGTTAATCCCAGTTTAAATTTGTGGCTAAACATCCAGTCATCTAGCTTATGTTTAAAAAGACAGTGCATCAGTCACACTGCTTAACATGCAGGGGAAGTTTATTCCAGAGATTTGAGAGACCCTAGTTTATAAACCTCCACAGTGTTTTATTTAGCTGTTGGTGAAGATTTAAATCTCTAGTTGCAGTATTGTTGGAAATATTAGACTTGTAAAAATAAAGAATGCCAGAAATCTGCCCTCAAAGGTCTGACTTGCACTGAATAAAGAAAAAGAGCTCCCAGCTGCTTTGGCTAGTTCAAACACTATCAATGAGAAAAAGAACCTGAATGAAAAGTTGTCAGACTTTTATTTCAGTCTGCAGATGTAGAAAATACTTTAATATACTGTATCAAAACATGACAATGAATAACACTTTTAGTGTCACTGGAAGATTCAAACACACTGTCTAAAGCTTACCAAACTTTAGCAGCAATTCTAATAAGTGCAAAGATTTTGCATGAGAGAGTGGAGCATAATGACCTCATGTTATGAAGGCACACAGTGCATTGTTTAAACGAGAAAGCATAAGCAAAAAACAAAATCAAGTCAATACACCCATAGGGTCATTATGGGCTTGACTACAATAAACATTACAAACAACTACTTACCACCTTGCAGGAACATCAGTATACCAAAGAACATAAACATAACCTCATTTTTTCCAGTTTCTGGCCACAGTAGTCCTTTGATGCTTCAATGAAGTACCCCCCATTTCTCCAAATCCAACAATGGTTTGTGAGATTAGCTAATGGACAGAGGTGTCCCGACTGTGACCCAGGCACCACAGGGTCAATCTCATTGACACCTCTGTGTGTTTTGCCTATTCAATTTATGCCAACGATGTATGAGCTTTTCTGTGAGCGATTTCTTGACAGAAATGGTGCCAAACCTTGGGAAAGAGGCAGAAACTGAGGAACGTGTAAGAGGAGAAAAGGGGGAAATCCCTGAAGAGATGTACTCTGCGGAAAATCATCTGAGTAGGCCTCAGAGAAGATTCATCACACTGAAAGGGTGAAATCCTACCTTTACTCTTTTTTTATTTACATGGATAGTGTTAGATTTTGATATCCTTCAAAAAAGAACCTTAACAGGATTTTTTTTTCTGTAAATGCATGTTATAGTTACAGGAAATTTTACTGTATGCTGAGCTCTTTTGTAGGGGAAATAAGGCACCTCAAGTTACTTATGCCAAAAATAAGACCAGATAGAACCATTACACTCCTGACAGTAGATTAGATAAGTTGCCTGCCACCGACTCTAAGAATAAGAAGTTATATACTCACCATAACGTTCCATGTAAGTTGTTCATCTCGCCTTCATTCTTGACTGATGGGTTCTGAGCGAATCCATCGGCTCCTGTATGGTCATATGCAAAGCTCGAGGTCTTCCAGTAGCTCGAGGCCAAGCCCCTATCCCAATGATACACTGTGAATTACCTCAGATCTTGTTTTCTGAGTGTACTATAACCATATAAATCAGCTATCCCCCTATGTAAAGGAAGAAGACAATGAGCAACCAGGATGAGACCAACATCTAGGTCAGCTATCAACCGGGAGGGGGAAGGAGGGAGGGACATAAGAATGAAGGCGAAATGAACTCACATGGAACATTATGGCGAGTACATATCTTCTTAATTTGAAGTTGTTCAATCTCGCCGTTCATTCTTGACTGATGGGTAGCGTCCCTAGCACCATCAACCTCGGGTGGCTCATGGGAGTACATTCTTCATGACCGTAGATCCAAAGGAAGCCCTGTCCCTGGAGGCCTTATCAACTTTGTAATGGATGATAAAGGTATGAGGTTTTGATCAAGTGGCTGCTGCACAATGTTATCAAGGGGTATAGTTTGGCTTGGAACGCAAAAGATGTAGAAACTGCTCTGGTTGAAGTAAGGCATATTCGCAGCTGAATAGACAAATGTGATACAGTCAGATAACCATTTAGACAGAGTTGTTTTAGCCACTGGTCTACCTTTCCTGGATTCAGAGAATGAAACAAAGAGCTGGTCTGATTTCCTGATATCTTTGTTCTATCCAAATAAAATCTGAGCTGTCTGTGAAAATCAAGTTTGTGCAGCATATACTCCAACTAGTTGGAATGATTAGGGAAGAAAACTGGTAACTCAATAACTTGGTTGATATTGATTTCTGAACATACTTTGGGCAAAAAGAGGGATTTGTCCTAAGTGATACTCTGTCAGCATGAAAAATCAAATAAGGAGGGCTGACATATAAAGCTTGAAGTTCTGACACTCTGCAGGCAGAAGTAATAGCTACAAGAAAAATGGTTTCCCATGACAAATATTTTAGGTCACAAGATGATGCTGGTTCAAATGGGGGAAGGATTATACGTGACAGCATAAAATTTAGATTCCATGGGGAATAGGGAGTTTTCACAGGTGGTCTCATATGAAATGTCCCCTTGAGAAAGGCCTTGAATAAGTTGTGGGACATGATATTTAACCCGTCAATCCCAAGATGTAAATTAGATATAGCAGCCAACTGGACCCAAAATTTTGCTGCTGCCGCTCCTTTGTTAAAAATCATAGTCTAGAATTCTAGTATGGATGTCAAAGGGGCTTGGTAAGGATCAATGTTCTGCTTAGAGGCCACATGGAGAACCTCTTCCACTTACTAAGATATAATCTTCTAGTGGATGGCTTATGAGAAGACAAAAGGATCTGTTTTGTCTCACTGGAGAAGTTATGAAGCCTGGCTATGAGCGGAACTGGAGCAGCCAAGCTGTCAGCTTCAATGACTGCAGAGAAGAATGAAGGTCCCCCGACGGATGTGTCAGAAGGTCTGGAACTGGGTCCAGAATCCAGGGATCCTCCAAGAGATGATGTCGAAGGAATGGGAACCAAATCTGCCGAGGCCAATGAGGGGCTATAAGAATGATGGTCATTCCCAGGGATTTTGCTTTCTGTAGAACTTTGGGTATCAATGGGATTATTGGAAATGCAGAGAGGAGACCCGGGGGCCAATCATGTACGAGTGTGTCCCTCGGGGCTTTTCCCGAAGGAGAAATCAGGGCAAAGTAGCTCCTGCATTTCGGGTTGATGTGGCAGGCAAAACAGTCACAGCAAGGCTGGCCCCATTTGCGGAAAATCCTGTCCGCAATCTCTTTCTTGAGGGACCACTCATGCGGCTACAAGACTGCCCTGCTCAGTTTGTCTGCTATCACGTTGGATCTTCCCGGGATATACGTTGCCAACAGAAAGCACTGGGAGGAAACAGCCCACTGCCAAACTCTTGAGGGCTTCTCGGCAAAGGGGGTAAGATCTGGTTCCCCCCTGCTTGTTCAAGTACCAGACTACTGACATATTGTCTGCCTGAATTGCAATCGTTCCTAGGGGAAGAGAGTCCTGGAAGTACTGCAAGCCAAAAGTACTGCTCTCATCTCCAGAACATTGATATGCAAGTGTGACTCCTGATCTGTCCATGTGCCTTGGGCAGTCTTTAACTGAAAATGCCCCCCCACCCTATCAGGGAAGCATCTGTGGCCACAGTGGCTACTGGAGGGGGTAGAACAAAGGACGTCCTATGGTGACATGAAGAGATGTCAACCACCCGTGGAGATCTTTCTTGCAAGAGCTCGTAATCAATATCGTGTCGTCCATGGGAAGTTCCTGGTAAGACCATTTAGTGAACAACTGCCATTGAAGGATCCACATATGCATTCTTGCTAATGGTATGGCTAGGATTGCTGCAGCCATCAAACCTAATACTTTCAGAACTTCTGAAGCTGGTGATCTGTCTTTTGATACCAATGTGCTGACATGCTGATGAAGAAGGAAGACTCTTTCAATTGGTAGTCTTAGAGTGGTGGTTGAGGTGTCTAGCTCTGCCCTGATAAAAACAATATGCTGCAATGGTGACAAAGCAGACTTTTTTGAGTTGACTGAAATGCCTAAATGATTGCAGAGAGACAGAGTGTACTCCCTTGCATGAATCAGTTGATGCCTGGTGGTGGCAGTAAGGAGCCAATCGTCTAGGTATGGAAACACCTGGAATCCTAGATGCCTCAGGTGAACCATGACCACTGCCATGCATTTAGTGAACACTCTGGGGGCTGTAGTGAGACCAAAGGGCAGGGCTCGAAACTGATAATGATTGCCTCCCAGCCGGAAACACAGATGATCTCTGGATGGCCTGGCCATTTTTATGTGGTAGTACGCATCCTTGAGATCTACTGAGCACATCCAATTGTCTTTCCCTAAGAAGTGAAGTATAGACTGGAGCACAACCATCCAGAACTTGTCTTTCTTTACATATTGGTTGAGTCTGCTGAGGTCCAAAATGGGTCTCCAGTCCCCTGTTTTCTTTGGAAACAAAAAGAACCTTGAGTAAGTTCCAGATCCTGTTTGGTCTGCTGGGACTGACTGGATGACTCTTTTTTTCTAGCAACTTGTGGACCTCTATAGTTGCTTGTGCTTTGCAACTGGGTGGAACGTCCGGGATTCTCCTTATGGATGCGGGTGTGTGGCGAATGGTATGAAGTACCCTCTGAAAATGATATTTGTACCCAGCTTTCTTTTATTTCTTGCCAGGTGTCTGGATACAAAGATAAGTGACCCCTGACTGCCTCCAGAGCAGGACAGTCAGGCCTCCTTTCAGGAGCACTGGTAGGGTTGACCAGAGAAATGATCTCTGTCACCCTGATGTTACGGACCCCCTCTGTCACGAGGGCGGCATCTTCCACTATTACCCCTGCCTCTGCCCCTGGAGGGGGTTTCATGTCCTGAAAGGCTCCTTGTGCTATCCAGAACCACATTTTCCTCCCCTTTGACCTCTGGGATAAGGTCGGGTAGGGATGGAAAAACAGACTCCAATGGCAGACAGAGTCTTTCCCTCCTGTTCACACCTGGTCAAGGTTTCCTTCACTTTATGCCCAAACAGGGATGAGCCATCAAAGGGGTGTCAATGAAGGATAACTTGAAGGGCTCCGCGAAGGAACACAAGCGCATCCAGGAATGTCTTCTAAGAGCAACTCCTGTACCTGCTGCTCTACTCGTTCCATTAGCTGCATATGATATGAGACGCATGTAAGAGTTGACAATAGAATTTAGGGTAGAAAGCTGGGCAGCAATTTTATCAGAAGCACCTGCAGCTACTGTACCCTGAAGAGCATCTCCCAACTCCTTAAGGAGATCTCTCTGCAACCTGGTAAAATGGGTCAAGTAGTTCAGTGAACGGAGAGCAAAAGTTGCTAAACTGAACATGTATTTTCCATATCTATTCATGATCCTAGACTCTCTATTAGGAGGATGGATATACGAGGAAGTCAAGACATTTCCTTTTTGGTGGCCGCCACCACCACCACCATGGCATCAACTGGGACTCCTTTGGATAAGAAAGTTTTGTCTGGTGGGGCTGAAATAAACTTATTAGGCCTACTAGGGACAGGCTCCATGGACTCTGGTGACTCCCACGCCCTTCGAGAAACCAACTGCATGAGCTCATTGAAGGGCAGAGACACCCAAGAGGTGAAGGATTGAGACTCGAAAGCCTTCAGGAGAACTGACTCATCCTCAGTAGGGCTTCTGGACTGCCAGTCACCCCTCTGCCTAAAGATCTCAAGTACCTCAGCAAAGGAAATATCCTCAGAGGGGGACCCTTCTGACTCATCTAAGTCAGTGTCTGATGTTAAAGACTCCCATGGGGAGTACAAGTGTCGCCTCTTGCACAATCTCTTCTTGGGGACCTCTTCAGTGGGAGCTTCTGGGGAGGTCTCGGAAGAGCAGGGGACACCCTGTGGGCCTACCTGAGGCTCTGGGTCTCTACGCTTAGCCGGGACGATGGAAGCAGAGAAAGACACAGGCGCTTTAGGGGATGAGGAAGCAAAACCTGAAGTCGAGGATGTCTTTGGAGATAGGGCTCTCCTCATGGCTTCAAAGGCACCATGGCTCCAATGAGAAGGAATCGACTGATCTGAGAGAACCATCAAACCCTCCCACTTCGAGCCGGAGGTAGGAGCAGAGCTCATCCGAGCTGAAGCCCCGAGAGGAAGAGTCTGCCCGACTATCGTCCCCGGATCCAACTGGAGAGTGTCGGCTCTAGAGTCCCCGGTCGGCACAGAGGATGTCAAGAGTAGATGGAGCCGAGGACTCTGGAGCAGGTCTCGGCTTCGAAGGCTCCACGATCAGCAGGTCTGCTTCTTCTGGCTCCGAAGGGCTGATACGGCTCAGAGGAGGAGTAGCCAAAGCGGTGGTCTTCAGTTCCGATGCCAGTTGGGTCGGAGCCGACAGCAATTTAGCAAGGCCTGGTGCCTGTAAAAGCTTCTGCACCAATCGATCCACATCCAAATCTGAAAGCCTGACAGATGATCTAGATGAATGCACCGATGGTGCTGACTGGAGCAATGGTGACTGAGGCACTTCAGATACTGGCTCCAAGACTGTGGGCCAGCTCCGAAAAGAGAAGACAGTTGGCTCAGAAACCTGTGGAGCCGATGTCTCATCAGATTTTTTTTTTACTTCGATTTTTTTGAGACCTTAGATTCGGTAGATGATTTTGAGGACTTAAGAGGATTCGCTGGCAACATCCTGGTCACTCAATGCCTCTTGAAAGGGGTGTTTTAGCAAACCCCTATCCATCAATTTCCTTTTCCTCTCCAAAAGCACCCTAAAAGAAAAGGAATGGCAGATGGCACAAGATTCTTGCAGGTGGACAGCCCCTAAACAATAGACACATGTAACATGCCCATCAGTGACTGACATTTTTGGTTACAGTCCGGACATTTTTTAAAACCGGACTTGGGGTGCTTGTCTTTATCATCTGCCATAATAACACTCACGTGATCCAAAAACACAGTGAAATAAGCAACAAAAGGCTCTAAAGACACACAGATACAGAGAGCCTAATATATAAGAATTCAAAAAACTGTATAACTACTGTTGACTAAATGTGGTACACACTCAACTAACTTAGGCTGAAAAATGAGCCCAACTATCTAAAGAGTAAATCCAACAAGCTAAATATCACAGCAAAAAACTCTTACACTATAATGCTAAATACTATAGGCTATCAAAACACACTCAGTTCAACTAGGCTGAAAACAACAAGGCCAACTATCTAAACATTAAATATCAGGAATAAGATATCACACGGGAAGGGGAAAGCTTTAAAAGCTAATTATCTAACTAGTTATTTAAAACAACTAGAAAAAGCTATACTGAAAGCTAGTAAATAGAAAGTTTTTTAAGTTACTGACCCGAGCATACACTGGAACCTCCGAATCAGATGTCGTGGCAAACTAGATCTGGGGTAATTCACAGTGCATCATGGGATAGGGACTTGGCCTCGAGCTACTGGAAGACCTCGAGCTTTGCATATGGCCGTACCAGAGCCGATCCCATCAGTCAAGAATGAATGGCAAGATTGAACAACTTCACATTAGGCATTTAAGGTTAAGTACTCTGATGGTGATGCTCTCAAATGTTATGTCACTTACACTAATGGAAAGCCTAAATTGAAATGAGTTCATAAAAAATGTTTATTCCAGTGTCAGATGGACTGCACAGGAAAAGAAGAAAAGAAAGGAAACTGTCACAAAATTTGCTTATTGGCATGCATGATTAAAGTTTGTCAATTACAAGGCAGTGTAAGAAATGGACAGGTAGAGAAAAACACAGAAAAAATAAGCATTGTGAAATTAAATAGACAACACCACAAACTGCTAAGGAAAGTTGAGAAGTTAATCACACACACAAGTAATTTTAAACTGTTAATATCTGTGAATGATTTTTAAAGGAAATGTGTAAATGACATTTTCACAGGAAAGGAATTAAATAATTTACTTTCAGGTGTTAAAAACTGTGCTTCAAGTGATAAACAGCTATATAAATGAATTGCCTGTTAACTTTATAACATGACTGTATCAGCAGGACAAAAGATATTGACAAGAGAAGTCTCTCGAGGGATATTCAGCACGAAGGACCAAGCTGACAGGAGTCAGGCAAATCAAGATGCTGTTTTGGCCTCTACACTGACAATATACCCCTTCTACTGTACTCCTCCTCCCGTCACGAACTGCCACAGAGTGATGTACAATTACCAATCCAGTCATTAAGATCTGCAAATGCTGCATAATTGTCCTAAATGCCAAAGTGCCACCGTAACTGAGCTCTCCTCATCTCACGGTTGCAACACTGAGACCCAAACCAAAGCCAATCCCAGGGGAAATCCATTATCTATCTGTGGAAGCCTGTACCACCTACAACTGAGCCTTGCCACTACCACGGAATGTGTGCGTATAAATATTGGTCTTAATAATTTTGGTCTCTTTCCCGTGGTCTCTAACTACTCCGTTCCCATTGTACATCACCCCTCAACTTCCCCACGCACCCTCTACTCCACACTGCTCTCCTATCCCCCTTGTTCTTAAGCCTAGCACCTCCTACTGCTTAACTGGTACCCTCTGTAAACACTTCATATATACTGTCCTTCACAATACTATCCTTTTAACTATTTATACTACTTTTCTATATTTGGTAAAACTACCACTTAAAAGTTCTCTCCCTGCTCCTTTTTTATCGACTCTATCAGCTCAGCTACCTGTTCACTACATCCTAAAGCAAATCTTTCCTTAGCAAATATTTCTAACGAACCCCTTCCATAATTTCTTCCCCACTATTCACTATCTGGTTCTACTATTACTTACCCTACTGTTTGGTTTTCTTGCACAGAGCTGCTCAAGGAGCTAGTCCTGCCATTACAGTAACCCCACCACCACCATTGTAACCTGAACTTACCCTCAATGCTCTTGCCTTTCCGCTTTTTTTCTGCTATTCCTGTGCTCGCTCTAATCACTCACCCAGCTACTCCCAAGGTGCCCTGCACCATTTAAAACTTACCCCCGGTTTAGCACCTTCCCCTTTCTACTATACTCTTCCTCCTGTCACGAACTGCCCCAGCGTGATGTACAATTACAGATCCATTCATTAAGACCTGCAATCTCTGCATAATTGTTATAAATGCTGCAAGTCCTGGAACATGTATGCTGTTAGATGTGACTATCTTTGTACTTCTCTATACTTGCTTTACATGATAATTGTTGCTGTGAATCGTTTTTAGTGGAGCATCTGCTAAAAAAAATGTGTTCTACTTGTCTGCGAGCTATGTTGCTTAGCTCTTCATACAGTTAAACTCAGTCTGTGTATGCTGTAAAGTTTTACCATAGTGCTTGCCTACTGTCACCAAGACTAGAAAAGGTTGTTGCTGCTACTTTTGCTATACCTTAACTATCTTAGCTTCATATAGTCAAAGTTTTAATTAGTATATCAATTTGTGCTGTAATACAACGCATTTGCTACCATCAGAACTGTTGAAACTCACTAGTGCTGCTGTATGTGAACGTTTCTTTTATCACAGTGAAACTAGATATGGCAAGTAGATACTTAGGTAGTATTAGTTGAATGCATTAAATTTTCTGGTCTTGTAACTTGCCATGGGTAGTATATTGCGAGCAAGGACAACACACCAAAAGCAGTGTGCCTCTTAAATATAGCCAACCTTAACACTGAATGGTTAAAGTTACTGTTGTGTAACTTGGTTTGCAGTTGTAAATTCAATTGAATCGGACAACATTTAAGGTTATACTTCTGTCTTTACAATCCCTTTGCCGTTGACTCAATTAGACTTGCTGTATTACATTTTACTGTAACGAATCCCAGATATTTTCATTTTGTTACTCTTCCCCACATATAAACTCAAACATAATTAGGCAGATCCTTTAAAACATTCCTAGTTGCTTCCCCTTTACTGTATTCCTAGCAGTTTTATTGCATGCATAATAACAAACAGCCACTAGATGGAGGTATTATCACACAAACTGTGCCTAAACACTAAATTGTAAAGCTATCCTTTATTCTTAGCCCTTAACTACCCCTCCTGTAAATGTTAATTTATTACTTCGAGTGTAGCGTTCTTTACATGCTAAATACCTAACTGCAGAAAGTGTTCTGGTAATTTACAAATTCCACTCTTGACCACACCGACACTATTAAATATCAGGCTTAAAACCTACGAAGTACAGTTTTGTACCTACCATAAATGTAGATGTTCGAAGATCCACATTGCTGCAGTCCTAACACTTGGGTAGTCCGCTGTCCCAGTCGGCCCGAATACCAAAGTATAAGGCTGACGTCGGTCAAGGCGCATTTGTCTGACATCAGGACGTCAGGGTACAAATGCGCATGACCGACGTCATATCCTCAGTCTTTTCTTGCCCCAGATGTCAGAAGACCCTAAAAAGATAAGGCCAAAACCAAAAAACACCAAACACTCCTGTACCTAATGTATATACAATATATACAAATTTACAAAAATAGAACCCCACCTACACAACCACCCCTAAACACAGAGGGGAAGGAGGGAGGGTAAATTGGACTGCAGCAATGTGGATCTTCGAACATCTACATTTATGGTAGGTACAAAACTGTACTATGTTCTTCATCCCACATTGCTGCAGTCCTAACACTTGGGTAGAATCCCAAAGCAGAGGTAAGGGGGGATGGCTAAACTATAATGAAGCAGGAGCTGCCAAAATGCCCTGCAACACAGCAGTGGCAAAACCAGCCCTGGATTTAGAATAGAGAGGAAGGTGGTAATGCTTGGAGAAAGTATGCACTGAACTCCAAGTAGCTGCCTCCAAAATATCCTTAGTTGCCACCCCCCTTAGAAATGCTGTTGAAGTGGCAGTAGCCCTAGTGGAATGAGGCCTAATCCCAGCTGGAATCTCCTTGCCATGATGGGAATAACAGAATGCAATGCAAAACCCAATCCACTTAGATATAGTTTGTTTTGACACAGGCTTGCCCTGAGAACTCAAAGCAAAAGAAACAAACAACTGCTGAGACTGCCTAAAATCCCTAGTCCTGCTTAAATAATAACGCAACTGCCTGTGTACATCTAAAGTGTGCAAAATCTTTTCCCCTATTTTGGGGATCTGCATAAAAAGTAGGCAAATGAATAGTTTGGTTTAAAGCCACACTAGAAACCACCTTAGGCATAAAGGAAGGATTAGTACGTAATGATACCCTATCCTTATGGAAAATCAAAAAAGGCTCAACCGCCATAAGGGCCTGCAATTCAGAAACCCTTCTTGCAGAAGTAATGGCCAACAAAAAGCAGTCTTCCATGACAAGTATTTCAATTCAGCAGTAGCCGAGGCTCAAAAGGTTGTAGAGTAAGTTTCTCCAACACAAAATTGAGATCCCAAGCAGGAGTAGGAGCTCTACGTGGGGTCTTATATTCTTTGCCCCCCTAAGAAATTGCTTGAACAAAGGATGAGAAAACAATGGTGGGTCACAATCATAGTGAGCTGAAATTGCTGCAGCATGAATCTTAATGGAAGAGAAAGACAAACCTTTGTCCAATAACTCAGTAAGATATTGAAGAGCCACACTCAAATTAGGTTCAGAAACATCCAAATCCTTTGCTGCACTCCAAAATAAAAATCTCTTCCATTTTTCTGCATACACTTTACGTGTACTAGGTCTTCTGGCTTCCATAATCACATTCAAAACTTGTTGAGGAAGTTGAGACCTGCTGTGGTTCAAAACAGAATATGCCAGGCTGTTAGATGAAGAGAGTGAAGCTTGACATTGAGTAGATGACCGTCCCTCTGAGACAAAAGGTGTGGAATTAAAGGTAAAGGCCATGGAGGCTTCCTTACCAGATTCCTCAGTAATGGGTACCAGTGTTGCGAGGCCAATCTGGAGCTATCAAAATCATCCTTGGCTTGTCTTGTCTGACCTTTAGGAGTACCTTTGGGAGGAGAGGCAGAGGTGGAAAGGCATACACATGAAGATTTTCCCAACTGAAGAAAGAGCATCCACTTTCCAAGCTGTGTGATGAAACCTTTTCGCAAAACTTTGGCAGCTGGTGGTTTAGTGGAGAAGCGAACAGATCTATGTCTGGAGTTCCCCATGACACTGTCAATTTTGAAATACATGAAGATCCAGTTTCCACTCGTGGGGATCCATGATTTGCCTGCTTAACACATCTGCTAAGGAGTTCTGTGCTCCTGGCAGAAACCGTGCCTGAAGATTTAGCTGCAGGCTGAGCGCAGTCTCCCACAAAATCATTGCTTGCCTGCATAGAGGATAAGAATGTGTTCCCCCTTGCTTGTTGATGTACCACATGACAGTTGTGTTGTCTGTTAGAATCAACACCTGCCCTGGAAGAAGTAACTCCTTGAAAGCCATTAATGCAAACTGGACTGCTAACATCTCCTTCATGTTGATATGTAGTTGCTGTAGTCTGGCAGGCCACTTGTCTTGTATCCACTTTCCATTCAGATGAGCTCCCCAAGCTATGTCTGAGGCATCTGTCGTTAGAATCTGACTCGCCTCTGGCCAGGTCACAGAGAGTCCCTTGTTTAGGTGACATTCCTGAGCCCACCACAAAAATTCCTTTTGAATGCAAGGTATTATTGGAATGACAGTGTCCAAATCCTGGCAGTGCTGTGTCCATACATTTTTAAGATACCATTGCAGCTTCCTCATATGCAGTTTGGCATTGGGAAGCACCAGAATACAAGATGCCATGAACCCTAAGGCTTGAAGGACTGTCCTTGCAGTCAGCCCGGACTGAAGAGATAGTTGATGAAAGTAAAGGGAAAGATTCTTTTGTTTGTCCGGGGTTAAAAAGGCCATCTGGGCTGCTGTATTCAGTCTCACACCCAGAAAGCACATGTCTTGAGAGGGTACTAGACTGGACTTTATTTCGTTCACAGAATACCCCAGGCATCTTAGCACTGCTATCACATATTCCAGATGCTGAAGAAGCTCGTCCTTTTCTTGAGCCAGAATCAGACAGTCGTCCAAGTAAGGATAGATTTGTATTCCTTTTAGCCTGAAGAAAGCTATTACTGGAGCCAGAACTTTTGTGAATACTCTGGGCGCAGTAGATAAGCCAAAGGGCAATGCAGAGAACTGATAATGGGAATTCCCAGCTCTGAAACGCAGATACTTCCTGCAACTGAGTCTGATAGGCACATGAAGGTAAGCCTCCTTGAGATCTAAAGTTACCATCCAGTGATCTTTGCCCAGCAGAGGTAAAAGCTGTTGTAACGTTAACATTTTGAACTTGGGAATGTCCAGATAAGTGTTGAGGATAGACAAATCCAAAATTGGTCTCCACGTGTTCCCCTTTTTTGGTACTAGGAACAGGCGAGAATAAAATCCTAGGCCCCTTTCTGGCACAGGAACCAGCTGAATGGCCCCTATCTGGAGTAACAGAGAAATTTGCTTGTGAGCCTCTTTTCTTTGTATAGGAGGAATGTCTGGCATGCCTTTGAAAGGAGGCAAGGTATGGAAATAAAACCTGTAACCGTGGTGAACAATATCCAATACCCATCTGTCTTGGGTAATAACACTCCAATTTTCTTTGAAAAGTGCCAGCCTTCCTCCCAAAGGTGCTGCCAGGCGAGAAGGCTCTGGCAGCTGAAAAGGCAGGTCATTGGGTCTGCTTACGAAAGGACTGACCCCTGCCCTCACCAGAAGACTGGGCAGGTGAACTCCCTGTTCTAGGCCTAAAACAACCTTGAGCTCTGCCCCTACCACGTCTAGATCTACCCCTAGACTGAGAATCATAAGAAGGATATGTCCACCCCTTAGTAGGCCAATTTCTACTAAACTTCGGAGGCTGAACCTGCAAAAAATCTTTAACAGTCTGCATAGACTTAGCCTTGTCCTCCATTTTCTTTAACACTGCTTCCACAGGCGAACCAAATAACACATCAGATTGTAAAGGAGCATCTAAAATCCTTGTCTTTACATGCTCAGCTAAATTCTGATCCCTCAGCCAGGCGTGCCTGCGAAGAACAGAACCAGTGGCTGCCACCCTCGAAGAGGCCTGTACAGCATCAAAACCACATTGCAAGGAATGCTTACCCACCTGTTCAGAAACATGAACTAAATCCTGCAACTCTTTACACTCAATACCTTCCGCCAGAGCATCTACCTTAGACTTCAATTGTGTAAGGAGATAATTTTGGTATTTCAACATGTGAAACTGGCAATTCAAAGCCCTCATGGCTAAAGTGGAAGAAGTATACACCTTCTTTCCCCATCTATCCAAAGCCCTAGCCTCTTTATCAGAAGGAACAGGATTTTTAACAACAGAAGCCTTAACACCTTTAGGGCCCTGAGAAACAGTTTCTGGGTCTGCCCTAGGACTCTTAAAAGATACTTATGAGCTTCAGGCACCCTATAATACCTGTCCGGTTTAACTGGGGCAGGAGGCAAAGAATCAGGGTTCAGGGAAGCCTCTGCAAAAACATCTTCTACCACATCCAGAACAGGAGGTATAGCCAAAGGCCTATGCTGGGGTAGAAACAAAAATTCCTAAGCCTTTTCCTGGAATCAGAGAAATCTTGACCTTCCCATTTAAAATGCTCCCTCATGGAATGAAGAGTCTCTGAAAAAGAAAAATCCTCAGGAGGAGAAGCCGAAGGAGTAGAATCATCTACATCAGAATCAGAATAAGGAGGATACTCCTGCAAGTCTTCAGCCGAAGACTCAGAAGCCTCCGAACACTGCTCAAAACTCTCAAGCTCAGGTTCCACCCTAGGCCTCTAATCAGGGGGGGGCATAGAACCTCTAATCATAGTAATCAAATCTTCTGCCATTTTAAGCATATGTTTCTTAGGCAGAGACCCTGAAGAACTAGGGGAGGCCCCACTGAAGTTAACCCTGGCCTGCCTCTAGAAGAAGCCTTGGAAACAGAAGGGGAGGGCCTAACCACCTTAGGAAGGGAGGGAGAACAGCTACCTGAGAAGCCCCTTCAGCCTGGCCTACCTCCTGAGAGGACACATCTTGTAACAGTAAAGTCTCTCCCTGAGAATCCAAAGGAACTTCTGGTAGAACCACCGGCTCCACCGAGCCCTCTAAAGAACCGGCGTCCGGGACAGACGGTTCTTCCAACCTAGGCTTTGCTGCTTTGTCCTTGCGCTTTTAGGCGAAGCGGGCGTCGGAGCATCCGACGGCATGTTGTAATTACAACGCTTCCCAAAAACTAACCTGGCACAATCTAATCTTCTCTTAATAGTGCGTTTGGTAAATCTAGCACAAGAGCGACAGCCAACAACGTCGTGCTCAGGCCCTAAGCAAGGTATACACAAGGTATGGTAATCCCTATGAGGTATCTGTTTCCCACAAGAAATACAGTTATTCACTTTTTCTGACATCCGGTTAAATACTGAGGCAAGAAAAAAGCAAAATATTCCCCAACGGGGTACTTAGCCAACTTTGATTCGGTCTGAAACTCCGACTTCAGAAAATTTCAGAACGCCAACCTGCACTCGCAAAACTGCTTCTGCATCGGACCATGCGGCAAAAAAGACTGAGGATATGACGTTGGTCATGCGCATTTGTACCCTGACGTCCTGATGTCAGACAAATGCGCCTTGACCGACGTCAGCCTTATACTTTGGTATTCGGGCCGACTGGGACAGCGGACTACCCAAGTGTTAGGACTGCAGCAATGTGGGATGAAGAACATCTGTATTCATCCTTTTGGTGTTTTCTCTAAGCTCCTAACTGCTATGGCACCTCAAACGTATTAGGGAATGTTCACTGCATGCATAGTGCAACTCTGTTAAATAACCTCCCCCCCCCCCCTGAAATTGCCAACTCTAGTCTTTTAATTAATTACTTACAGTTGTTAGATTATAATAACGTAATCACTATGCACCAGACTTTTCTACAAATAACTGTTAACTACAATATTCATCCCATTTAAGTGTACAGACAGACTCAGAACCTGACTATTAACACATACTCTTGTCCACTACTTATAGGAAGTGCCGCCATAACTGGGCTCTCCTCACCTCACGGTCGTGACATGGAGACCCAAACCAAAGCCAATCTCAGGGGAAATCCACTACCTCTCTGTGGATGTACCACCTACTATTGAGCCTTGCCACTACCAGGGAATGTATGCGTATAAATATTGGTCTTTTGCTTTTCTGACTGCATTTTTAGTGCAATCGTGGATTTTTTGTCAAGTTGTGTAATACCATCATTCTTAAATAGTATTACATAAATGTAAATGCATTGTCTTCATATTATGTTGTTGATCATGGAGCTTTTCTCCCCAGGACTCCATTGAAAACGGGTTCCTTCTTGGCCCAATGGTCTATACCAGTAAACAAGCTGTAAAATAAATAAATAATGTTGGGTCTCTGTCCCGTGATCTCTGACTACTCGGTTCCCATTGTACATCACCCCTCATCTTCCCCAAGCACTGTAATCCACACTGCTCTCCTATCCTAAGCCTAGCACCTCCTACTGCTTAGCTGGTACCCTCTGTAAACACTTCATATATACTGTTCTTCACAATACTATCCTCCTAACTCTATCTAGATTACCCTTCTATATCTGGTAAAACTATCGCTTAAAAGTTCTCTCATTGCTCCTTTTCAATCTACTCTATTGGCTCAGCTACCTGTTCACTACATCCAAAGGCAACTCTTTCCTTTGCAAATATTTCTAAGTAACCCCTTCCATACTCTCTTCCCCACTATTCAATATCCACTTCTGCTATTACTTACCCTACAGAAACAACAATATCAACTCAAAACCCTACACCATAATAACAAGTCCTTCCTACTTCTCCTTAATATAAGGAGGATAGCAAATAAAGTTCATGACCTGCATGCCTTACTCTTCCTATACTCACCAGATATAGCAATATTAACTAAAACGTGGCTTAAGCCCGACAACAGAAACAATGAAATAACTCCCAAATATAATATTCTACATAAAGACAGAATATTAAGAAAGGGTGGAAGTGAAGCATTTTAAAATCCACCTAATACTAGACCTCTTAAATCTACCCACTAGTGACTTTGATAACACTGAACTTATATTTGTCACATTAAAACCTAACCATAAAAAAGCACATTATCATCATTGGCTGTTACATTCCACCAGGAAACAATATCCCTACTTTGGAAAATTTACTTCACTGGGCCTCCATGTCCCTCAATAAGAAACAATCCTGATGGGTGACTTCAATACTGACTGGCTTACCTGCACCTCGCACAATCCATCATCCCATATTAACTTCCACGGATCTACCCAACTCAGCACATCCCCTACAAGAACAGACAAATCTTCCAAACATCAGTCAATCCTTGACTGGATTTTGGTTAGTATCCCCTCCCTAGCATTTAATTCAGGCTGTCTCCGTGATGGCCCAAGTGATCAGTCAACCTTTCTTCTTAGGACACATACTCGCCAATCCATCCAGACCACCTTCCGCTTAATCAGAAAAAAAAAAACAACTTCAGTCCAAAGAGTTCCATAGTCTTTCTAAATAGTTGCAAATGGGAACCTCTCAAACATCCACCTCTAGAAGACGCAGTAAACTCCTTCAACACCACTTTCTTAGACGTACTAAACTGCTATGCACCCCCTACAACTATTAGAATTAAAATTAATTATGCACCATTGCTAACTAAAGAATGTAGAGTATTACTCAAGCCTAGAGACAAAGCTTGGGAACAATTTCACAAAAAACAAAACTCAATTCAGAAGACAAACATACCTAGAACTGACTAACAAAGCAAAAAAAAAAAACTAGCAAGATTAGATAAAATCAATTACTATCACAATATCTGGAATAAACATGCAAAACACCCTCAAAAATTCTGGGCTGAAATTAATAACATACTTCACCCAGGTAAATCAGCTACCCCAATCCAACATTAACTAATAATTCTAACAAAACTGCAACTCAGTTCAACAAATACTTTACAGAAACTATTCAAGTTCTAACAAACTCTCTAGGCAGCAATAGCTCATCTACCCCTTTTTCTCCCCAGCACAGCACCAGCTCCCAAGAAGAAACCTCTCCTTATAACTTACACCCAGTGTCTCTTAAACCATAAAAAAACTACTTGAAAAAACTACAGCCAACCACCCTAGCTGCAGATAATCTCCCATCTGACTATATGCAAATTTCAGCAGAAGCAAAAGCCTATCCAGTTGGTATAGTCATCAACCGGTCAATATCCGAAGGCCTGGTCCCCGTTACCTGGAAAATCTCCCATATTCTACCACTACATAAGGGTGGCAATTCCATGAGCTTACAAATTATCGCCTAATTGCCATCCTGCCCCCCTTATCCAAAATACTAGAAAAAGAGTAGTGCACACCTAACTAATGGACTATCTTCTCACACACAAAACTACTATCAAACACTCAGCATGGCTTTTGTCCCTTTCACAGCACCACCACTGCACTAATGTCCTTTACAAATACAGTTAATCACCATAGAAACAATGGACAATATGTACCTACTATATTTTTAGACCTATCCAAAGCCTTTATAGGTTCATAGGTAGGTACTAGGCTATCTGCCCGAGGGCATTTATAAGCCTAGCCAGAGTGTGTTGGCTTTCGCCGCCCCATTGATTAATTACCTGATCCTCTGTCAAGCAGAGCCAATGAAGTGATCCCAGGGGTGTATTTTCTGTTACCTATCCACTCGTCAAGGTTTCTCTTGAAGAGTGTTAGTGAGGGGCTCTGCCTATTGTAATTTGGTATTTTGTTCCAAAGCATGGAGGAGTCTCTGTGACAGGAATCTATCCCTCCAGCATGTTCTATTTATTGTTGTGGCGAGGTTTAGCACACTAGAGCGCGTGGCTCGCAGTGACTTGGATTTCTTTAGGTGGAGCATGTCCACTAATTCTAAGATGGACATGGCTTTGTAAGTCAGGCAGAGATCACCTCTGAGTAAGCGATATGCCACTGAGTACAGCCGGAGTTTTTTCAGTCGGGCTGCATAGGACATATGTTTGAGGGGGTCCCCTACGAAATACCGAACACTCAGAATCTCGACGCCCAAATTAGAGAGACCAGAAGCCCGATACCCCACATTACCAAAAGACCAGAAGCGCGAAATTCAAAATCCCGATGTTAAGGGATATTGAGTTAGTGCTTCTGGTGTTGCAGTTCAGGTAAGTATCTGTGTGTAAGTGTGTTTGTGAGAGGCTTTAGTTTGTGTTAGTGTGTATTGCGACTGTGATGTGTGTGTGAGGGACTGTAATGTGTGTGGGTTTGTGCGATCTCGGAGTTAGAATATTAAAGAAGGGGGTGCAGGAGGGCTTGCCCCCTTAACTATAGTGTAAGATTATTTGCTTGAGTTTGGGGGGACACTGTGTGTATATGTGTGTGTACTGTCTGTGTGTTGATCATTCATGATTTTGAATTTCACGCTTGTGGTCCGTCGGTCTTCTCATCTTTCGGGTATTTGGTCTCAGGATTACAGGCGTCGGTCTTGTGGGTTTTCAGTCTTTTGTAGTGAACCCGTTTGAGGTTAGTAATCCTCTTGGTGAGGTACTTTTGTGGTCTTTCCAGCTGTTGGAAGTGTCTTGTGAGGTACATCCCAAATGGGGCATTGTACTCTATGATGAGTCTGATGAGTGACAAATAGAGGGGCACTATAACCTCTTTATTTCTAGATGCGAACCCTTTAGTAATTAGATGGGCCACATAGAAGGATTTCCCAACTACTTTGGCAATATGATCGTCAAAGGAGATTACGATCTACTTGGGTACCCAGATCTTTTATTACCTCTTCTGTATTAAGGGGGTTTCCACTTATGTGGTAATTTGTGGGTGTTTTGTTTTTACAAAAGGGATAACTATGCATTTTTTGGGGATTTAGCTTGAGGCCATAACTTTGACACCAGGTGTCCGTCTCAGTAAGGCCCTTTTGCAGGATGTCCGTGTCAGCCGGAGAGTCAATTATGGCTCCCAGTTTGCAGTCATCGGCAAACTTGGTTAGCCATAGTCCTCCTGTATTTGCCTGTACTTCTGAGAAGTATATGCCGAATAGTAGGGGTCCCAGGACCGAGCCTTGTGGGACACCACTTGTGACTGGTTTAGAGTCGGACCTGGAGCCTGCTATTCTTACCGTGTGAGTTCTGTCTGTAAGCCAGTTGGCAACCCATCTCGTGACATAGGGGTTTATGTTCAGGCTGGTGAGTTTTTCTGTAATACCCGAGTGGGGAATGGTGTCGAAAGCCTTGGCAAGGTCAAGGTTCATAGGTAAGTACTAGGCTATCTGTCCAAGTGCATTTATAAGGCTAGCCAGAATGTGTTGGCTTTCGCCACCCCCTTAGATTAGTTCCCTGTGCCTCTGTCCAGCAGAGCCATTAGTTCCCTGCGCCACTGTCCAGCAGAGCCACTGCAGTGATCCCCGGGGTAAATTTTCTGTTTCCCATCCACCCGTCAAGGTTTCTCTTGAAGAGTGTTAGTGAGGGGCTCTGCCTGATGTACATTGGAATCCTGTTCCAAAGCATGGGGAGTCTCTGGGATAGGAATCTATCCCTCCAGCATGTCCTATTTATCATTGTGGTGAGGTTTACATCTCTAGAATGTGTGGCTCTCCAGGATTTGTTTTTTTTTTAGGTGGTGCATGTCCATCTATTCTGGGTTAGACATGGCCTTGTATGTCAGGCAGAGATCACCTCTGAGTAAGCGGTATGCAACCGAGTACAGCTGGAGTTTCTTGAGTCGGGGCTGCATAGGGCATCTGTTTGAGGCCAGTAATCCCCTTGGTGAGGTACTTTTGTGGTCTTTCCAGCTGTTGCAGATGTCTTGTAAGGTACATCCCAAATGGGGTGTTGTATTCTATGATGGGTCTAATAAGTGATGTGTAGAGAGGCAAAATAACCTCTTTTGTTCTAGATGCAAACCCTTTTGTGATTAGGTGGACCACACAGAAGGATTTTCTAACCACCTTGGCAATATGATTATCAAAGGAGAGATTACTATCTACTTGGGTCCCCAGATCCCTTATTACATTTTCTGTATTTTGGGGACTACCACTTGGGTGGTAGTTCGCGGGTACTTTGTTTTTTCCAAAGGGGATGACTATGCACTTTTTGGCATTTAGCTTGAGGCCATGATTTTGACACCAGGTATCCATCTCAGTGAGACCCATATGGAGGGTGTCTGTATTAGCCGGAGAATCAATTATGGCCCCTCATAATAAGGTAGGCTGTGTGAACCACCTTTCTCTCGTCTATGGCCTTGGTGACTGACTCGAAGAAGTCAACCAGGTTTAGTAGGCATGATCTGCCCTTAACAAAGCTTAACTGGGTCGGGTCAAGTGTTTGGAGGTTCCCAATGTCTTTGTTAATGAGTTCCATGATGACGCGCTCCATAGCCTTGCAGACTAGGCTAGTCAGGCTTATGGGGCGATAGTTACCAGGGTCAGTTGTGGCCCCTAGTTTGTGGAGAGAAATAACCATTGCTGTGCGCCATTCTATGGGCATGTAGCCTGTAGAGAGGCTGAGGTTGAACAGCGTGCTTAAGTGGGAGGTTAGTTTGTTCTGTAGTTTGTGCAAGATGCAGCCTGGGACACCATCTAGCCCCATTGACGCTGCGTTTTTGGCTTTTGAAAGGGCTGTTTTCATCTGTGGGTCTGTGATTTCCGGGACACTACACTTTTCCGGTATTGTTGTGGGCCCTTATGGGGGTGAGAGGGGGGTGAAGTTTGCACTGAATCTGTCTGCCAAGATGTTGGCAATATCAGTAGGTTCAGTATATTTTGTGCTATTTTGCACTAGTTCAGTGCATATCTGCGAGTTGCCACTTAGATTCTTAACATAGTTAAAAAGAAGGCTTTGTGGTTATCTTTTGAATCCTTGGCTATTTTTCTTTCGAAGTTAGCCTTGGATGACTTTATGAGGGACCTTACTTTCTTACTGATACTGAGCAGGGATGTCTTTCCTTCTTGGGATTTGCATTTTTTCTGAACTAGTTTCCTCCTCCTATTGTATAGCCTGTTTATGGCAGTGGTCCACCAAACTGGTTTCCTTCTCTTAGAGGAGTGAGTCTTGGTTTTGCTAGGGATGGCACGATCCATGCATCCTTGTAGATGCTCATAGAGTGCATTTGTAAAGGTTTTTGCATCTTGGGCAGCATTATCCTTTATCGTGGGGGCTGTGAAACTTACCACCTCTGTCTTAAGTAAGGTGAAGTTTGCTTTAGAAAAGTTTTTTACTGTGGTTTCCTAAGCTGGGGGTGGTGGTGGGGTGTGGACATCCAGAGTGATTAGTTTATGGTCTGATCTAACCAGTGACGGGTTGAGCTCCGGTGTGGAACACCTGTCGCCCGTGTTGGTGATGACCAGGTCCAATATGTTTTCACCTCTGGTAAGGGAGTTTAGCAGCTGATCCAGGGCGTTTGAATTGATGAATTCCAGGAAGTGCTGTGCCTGGGAGTTTGTACTCGAGCAGTTTTCCCAGTTAATGGTAGGACAATTGAAATCACCCAATATCAGGGTGTTCAGTAGAACCTTCATGTTTTCCAGTGTCTCCAGAAAGGTGGAATGGTGGGGTCCTGGGTCATGGAGGTTGATCTGTAGCAGGCCACAATTTGCATTGCAGATTTGCCCGATGTTAGTTGTACATGGATGATCTCAGAGGTATCATGCTGTGCCACTAACCTGGAGGTGTAGGTATCCTTGATGAATATGGATACACCCTCTCCTTTTGTGTTTCGGTCAGTGTTCTGTGGCCGAAACATGTGGTATGAGTTGTAGCCCGGTAATGCTGGGGTGCTCTCTGGAGCCTTAAATCAGGTTTCAGTTACTGCACAGATGTCGACGTTCTCCATACTGAGGAGTGCTTCGAGCGCATGTATTTTGAGATTTAAACTCCTGGCACTGAGTAGCATAACCCTCAGTTTTTTGTTAATTGTGCTGTTTACGGAGGTCGGTTTGACTTTTGAGCCTTGCTTAAAAATGGCAGTATGGGGGCAGCAAGAGCCTTGTCCAGTATTCGAAAGCCTAGGAGTGACAGGTGCCAGCCGTCTCTTGTGAAGCAATGCGGCTTGTCGAGCATGTCGCCCCAGGCTGACAGACACTGGATCCCCTTTTAATGACACCAGAAGCTTAGCCAATTGTTGAAATTGATCATTTTTTTTAATCTTGGTGAGGGCAGGATGCTACACAGGGTCAGGGTCATACCGGCCTGGACTACATGATCAGAGAGCTCTTCCATGTCTCTTTTCATGTAGTCCAAGGAGGTACATCTCAGGTCATTCACACCAACATGAATGATGACAGAGTCATATTTGTACTTGTTCTGGAGTGACCTGAGTGCTTGTGTTATGTGGCGGATTCTGGGTCCCGACAGACAGCTAACAGTAACCTTCTGCTTGTCCAGCCTAGTGAGTGGGACGTCAGTGTGCCTGACTATAGAGTCACCTATTACTAGTGTGTTAGGTATGTTACTTCGCCTTAAGGGCTGTGATTGTGCGGCACACTGATTTTGTGTTTTATGTGTTGTCTGGTTTGTGACGGGAGGTGCAGGTTGTTTGGGTGTCTGCTTTGGAGGTCTCGGATGCTTTTGAAGGTTTTTATTTAGAGCCTCCGAGTATGATTTTGTGTATTTATGTGCATTTTTTGCCAGTGCTGTTTTAGTAAGTCGATGTGTGGCGCAAGTGTTAACCTTCTCCTCTTGACTGTCTGTTCCAGTCTTGGGTGGAGACAGCTTAGCCCCCAGTTTGGCTGTATAACTGCATCTCTCGCATATGTTAGTGTTTTGTGTTAGGAGGAGAGGGTTTGTCTGTGTAAATGAGGAAGTTGTAACATGGCCTCAGGATACCCAGATTCACCAGCTGGACTGGAGAGTACACCTGAAATTGCCCTTTGGTCATGCCTGAATAGTAGAGTGAGCTGCTTGGTTGGTGAGGGGTGAATAAAGAGCTTTGTCCTCCTGGGCAATCAAGTGTCAGGGTATATTAGTGCTTGCTATTAGGTCTGAGCAAGTGCTGGGCTGTAGGATGCTTTCTGAGTGCTTAGGTTGAGAATTAGACTAATTTCAAGGGAAAAACTGAAGAGGAGACTTAGTGGAGCCGGGAATAACTTAACTGGTGCTGCCAGGCGCGCAAAACCATGCAAACGCGGTTTTTATAGTACGGAAATGAAAGAGATAGAAATTAGTCCAAAATGGCCAATAAACTACTAACGTCTGGGCTGGAACCACTCCTCCAGGGACAGATAAGCTGCTCAAAGCCCCCCTCTCTCACAGGTGAGCAGAGAAACTTCTTTCTATCCAAGTAAGGTATGGGCAACTCAGAAAAAAGTATCACAGCCCTGAAATTCAGCACTAGCCTGAAAACTGGACTATACTAGCTTAGAAAGGCAGGAAACAAGGATTTTTTTTTTGTTTTGTTTTGAAAACATAAGGCAAAAACATTACAAAATATATAAACGACTACAAACGATCAGAAAAGACTATCGTACTTTAGTGTGTAGCCTACAACAGTTAAATTATTTAAACAAAAAACTAATTTTTAAAAGTGCAGGTAGTCAATTAAGTACAATATGTGAAAAAAAAACAAGCTTTTAAATCATAATATACGCTGGAAAATCTGCATTTAGGCGGAAAACAGTTAAGTACAGCAAGAAAGTACAGAAAACTGATACAAGCCTTCTAGCTTAGAAGAGAGACTTTGGAGTGATTAAGTATCAATTTAAGGCTTTCTAGTTCTACCCAGTAGGCTAGTTACAGGAAACATGGTAAACAAGCGCAAGTGCATCTTTTAA
This sequence comes from Protopterus annectens, assembly GCF_019279795.1. Taxonomy (NCBI): domain Eukaryota; kingdom Metazoa; phylum Chordata; order Ceratodontiformes; family Protopteridae; genus Protopterus; species Protopterus annectens. The sequence goes on along the minus strand of NC_056733.1, from coordinate 1,885,793,877 downwards.
ACCAGAAAGTTGAAAGAGATGGAAAAAACTGCCCAAACGGCCAATAGCTTCAATTTCTGGGCCAAGAACCATTCCTCTTGTGGTAGATAGGCTACCTAATGCTTACCACTCCCACTGATAAGCTAGGCGGCTTCCCTCCAACACAGATAGGTTTGGGGGGCTCAGAAGCTTACAAAGAGTCCTGGATACAGCAAATCTGTACCTGGGCTAGATTAGTTACAGGAAAGGCGGGAAACAAGTACAAAAGCAGGCTTTTAAGCCAGCAAGTTGAAAGAGATGGAAAACTGCCCAAACGGCCAAATAAACTACAATTCTGGGCCAAAACTCACTCTTCCCGTGGAGGATAAGCTACCTAGTGCTTACCACTCCCACTGATAAGCTAGAAGGCTTCCCTCCAACACACTAAGGCTTGGGGGGCTCAGAAGCTTACTAACAATCCTGGATACAGCAACTCTGTAACCAGGCTAGGCTAGTTATAGGAAAGGCGGAAAACAGGCGCAAGTACGGCTTTCAAACCAGAAAGTTGAAAGAGATGGAAAAAAACTGCTCAAACAGCCAACAGCTACAATTTCTGGGTCAGGGACCACTCCTCTTTTGGTAGATAGGCTACCTGATGCTTACCACTCCCACTGATAAACTAGAAGGTTTCCCTCCAACACGGAAAGGCTTGGGGGGGAGACTCGGAAGCTTACAAAGAGTCCGGGATACAGCAAATCTGTACCTGGACTAGACTAGTAACAGGAAAGGCAGGTAACAAGTGCAAACACAGGCTTTTAAATCAGAAGGTTGAAAGAGATGGAAAAGCTTCCCAAATGGCCAATAAACTATAATTTCTGGGCCAGAAACCACTCCTTCTGTGGTAGACAGGTTACCTAGTGCTTACCACTCCCACTGATAAGCTAGAAGGCTTCTCTCCAACACAGAAGGGCTTGGGGGGCTCAGAAGCTTGCCAACAGTCCTGGATACAGCAAATCTGTACCTGGACTACACTAGTTACAGGAAAGGCGGGGACCAAACGCAAAACAGGCTTGTAAACCAGAAAGTAGAAAGAGATGGGAAAAAACTGCCCAAACGGCCAATGAACTACAATTTCTGGGCCAAAACCCACTCTTCCAGTGGTAGATAAGCTACCTTCTGCTTACCACTCCCACTGATCAGCTAAAAAGCTTCCCTCCCACAGAAAGGCTTGAGGGGCTCAGAAGCTTACCAACAGTCCTGGATACAGCAAGACTGTATTTGGACTAGACTACTTACAGGAAAGGCAGGAAACTAGCATAGATTTTTTTTTATAGAAAATTAGCTAAAGCAGCAGTAAATACAATTCAAATTACAGTGCAAGCCAGCACACCCGAGTGTGTAGCAACACTATAGCAAATACAGTTCAAATAAATGCAATTAAATTTACAAGTGACTAAAAAACAAGTGCAGAAAGCAGTAAATTACAAGGCTACTAACAAGCAGTAATAAGTGCAGAGTAAGAGCGACTGAACAGCTAGCACACAGAGCACCAACTAAGACAGTTGCAGTAAGAGCAGCTAAATAAAATATATATATATATATATATGTAATTTTTTTTTTTTTGAGGGAGGGAACAGAGCAGGATTAAGAGGCTACAGGGGCTGTCCTTCCCAAATGCTCTCTTTGTACACAGTAGGAGTGCCTGAAGTCAGAATATGAATTTGTCACACTCAGTTGGAGTGAGCAAATGAGATGGGCCCAGAAGGAGTACCCAAATACAAATCTACAAGAGGGGCAGGCAATTTCAAAGCCACCAACATTAACACCAAAACAAGAACAGGGAGGGTGGGTGGGGAACTAACTGTAGAGAGACAGCCACTTCAGTTGAGTTAATATTCGGTGAGAAACACAAAGAAATTAAATACAGTACTATATGAAAAAGAGCTGATAAAAGTGTACTTAAATTCACTTCTATGTCCAGCTGATTTCAGTTAGATCGTAGCCGGCTAAAGCTCAGATATTAAGCAGAGATAACCCAAAATGTACCACTTATATAAGGCAGGACAGAATATCAGTGATGAGGTGAAACTACCCCCTACTGCTATCAATGGCTACACAGAAATTCTAACAAGTACTCTGTAGAGAGACACACACACCTTCAGGTGAGTTAATATTCAGTGAGAAACACAAATAAATAAATTAAATACAGTACTACATGACAAAGAGCAGATAAAAGTTTACTTAAATTCACTTATACATCCAGTTGATTTCAGGTAGATCTTAGCCGGCCAAAGCTCAGATATTAAGCTTTGACATGGTAAATCACAACAAACTCTACACTCTCTCCACCCTAAACCTTAGCAGCTCCTCTATCACATGGTTCGGTAACAACTTTACAGGACGACTACAAGCGGTCCAATGGCAAAACCACCTTTCTACACTGCTCCCAGTTGCCTTAGGGGTTCCACAAGTCTCCATCCTTGGACCTCTACTATTCTCTCTATTCACCAACCAGCTCAGCACCTCCACACCGTTGTACAATATGCAGATGATTCAGCCTTAATATGTGCAGCCCCCACTCTACAAGACCCCATACTATAACACAAGATTCCTTTCTATCTGTAGAAACATGGCTCACTAACTCCCAACTTATCCTGAATCCAACAAAACTAAGCTCCTCCTTTTTAATCCAACTAGAATCCCCTCACCTTCCCAGCCTTTTACCATCATGTCCAAAAATCAAACTATGATTACCCCAACAGCCTACACCAAACTGCTTGGAGTAGAAATTGACAATAACTTGAAATTTGACATTCGCATAGCCCAAACCATCAAGAAAGTCCACAAGAAACTTGGTCTCCTGTACAGGAGCACGTTTAGCTTCCCTGCCCAAACAAGCTGGAGTTCCTGTATTAATCCATATCCTTAGGGTTACTTTATCCCAAACAGTCTGAATTAGTGTACATATACCACTTAACAAGTTTATTAACATTGGCGATCGCTACTAATATTCCAATGTTTCTATCACAGAGCTACAGCCTTCAGTTATACCTAGTGTAACCTTATAGCAACCATATCTACACGAATGCTTAGCCTATCCTTACTTTCACGTTTCCATTTTTTTTTTTTTTTTACAAACGACACTCGCAATTTATGGGCTTGCAACACTGAAATCCTGCTAAATGACTTGGCTATCATCGACAGCTAGTTTCCAATATTTTGATGAATGCCTAATAATAATAATAATAATGTGTAGCGACTGTATGTTTCTCTGGCTTTGTTACTAAGAGCCTAAGGGCATTTTGTTTCGATTACATTGTGGTCTTGGGTGTATCCTGGCTTGCATCCCTTGCAGGGGGACCAAGTCTACATTTAATGTTGATTGCTCTGCTCTACATTATTTTTCAAAGTTTCTATAGTAAAATGTATTGTTCTCTTTGTACTCATTTGATTAGGGCAGCATAATTTCTGGTCTTGTCCTTGCTACTATATTAGCTAATTTGAAATAGAACTAGACTTATTTGATTTAATAATATCCTAATTCATTAAAGTGCCTCATGTTACCTAGATTTGATATTTGCTGTTTTCACTCTGCTTACTGTTTAAGGGCAGCATATTCAGTCTCCCTTGCTTCTATACTTATACTTGGAAAAGAAAGTCTATTTTACTGATTCAGTATAGATTTAATTGATAGGTCTAAGTGCCTCTTTCTGATCTGGATGTACCACATTGTGTTAAACTATCTAGTGTGATTTAAACTATGAACTGTCATTTAAGCTGTTAAGATGGGTCTTCATCTAGCATCACACCTACCTACTTACTAAGAAATAGCTTGTCTGTTACTTTACTAGTTTGCTTCAAAACTTTTACTGTGTAGTTGATTATATACTCTTAACTGTAAAACATTCTGCTTTACTCTACCTGTTTTTTTCTCTTCTTAACCCAAAGTATCCAGCTCTCCAGCCATCATATACTGTCCTTGGATAAAGAATCTCCTGGCCTGGCGACTAAGGAGCCATTCCAACCTGCTGTTTCCTCATATTACCTCCTAGACCTCATCTCTATATATAAAAGGAAGCAAGAAAGTATGTGGTTTTACTACACCTGGCAGTAAAGTTTACATTTCTAAGCATTAATTCTAGGTGGCTTTAAGGTCGCTCCCCAGCCAGGAGCCATATCCCCTTACTACTCTATAGCCAGCTTCTCTCTCCTCTGTAGTTCTATGACCACCCTTAGCTGATAGCCTCTGACCTTAATCCCAGACCAGTCTTCTCCCTCTCAAATTCCACTGCCGTTATTTTGCTTTTTGTCCACTAGGTGGCACCCTTACCTAGTCGTACCTTCCGCACATTTATCCTATAACTCATAGCCTTACATTGCACAGTACCTGGTCCAAGTATTGGCTGTTAATTTTTGGCCACAATTTCTTATTACGCCTAGTTTTAGCATCTGCTTATCCCCTTACTACCCCCTCCACCACTTTTCCTAAACTCTATACCTACTCACAACTTTACTGACCTTACATATGCAGCATTTTCACTGACTGATTGTTCTTTCGGCTGCTTCTTCCTTATCTTGTTTATTCCCACTCCGTTCGCCCTGCAGGCTCACTCCGCTCCCCTACCCTAACCCTATTTCCCACACACCCCCTATATTCCTAGGCTTATACTTCTAAACCACACCCATTTCCCCATTTCATCCATTTCCCCATTTCCTAGTACTACTATACTTTAAGTAATATAACCACACCCTCCTCACATTAGAATCAATCAACACATGCCTCCTCTTAGATAGCTGTACCAACTTACATCTCATAACTTGTCTTAGTATCACTCCTACCTCCCTTATAGCACCATTGCTTAAATTTCCACTATGCCAACATCAATAACCATTGTACATTTCAAGCTGCTATTTATTACCACACTTTTACCTTTTCTAGCCTCAGCCTCCTAACCTCCTTTGAACACCCACAATATCTTCAATTTCACTAACCTCCCAAACAAAAAACTACACTAACACTATCTCCCAAAATCACATAAACATAACCTCTGTTCCTAACTACCTAATAGCAAAATACCACAGACTGACCCACATCAAGTACAAGGATCTGAAAACCAAGAAATCTCTAAACCTAATCTACAACCTACATGATCCTTTGTGTAGACTGAAAAAAACATTCCTTACAAGATGGGGACATTCACCCTAATCCTGGCCCTGCCAGTTCTTTAACAACTGAACTTCATAATCCCAGCCCCTCCAACTCCCCTACCCCCACCAAACTAACTCTATATTGCACATCTCAATATACAGAGCATTAATAACAAAGTTGCCCAACTCCATGCTCTTTTAAATGTACACTATTGACATACTATGCCTTACAGAGACTCGGCTAAAACCCTATACTCAAGATACTGAAATCATCCCTCCTGGATACAATATTATGAGATTAGACCGCAAACATAAAAAGGGAGGGGGAGTAGCTATCTTTTTCAAAAACAAGTTACAACTTACCTCTTTAGACTATAAACCACCTCTCAAGAATAATGCAGAAATCCTTATTTCCAAACTTCAACTCAATTCTAGTAAATTCTTATATATCATCTGTATCTATCTGGTAATAATTCCAGTATACTCAAGGATATCCTCTGCTCTCTGTCAGCATCATTCCCACAAGAAACTATAATCCTAGGGGATTTCAATATTGACTGGAGGTGTATCGGTACTGAACATTCTACTTCCCATATTAATCTTCATGGCTTTTCTCAAATCATCACCTCCCCAACCAGAATTAACAAACCAAACAAAAAAGAAAGCACCTTTGCTTGGATTCTCATAAACACACACCACCAGTCTTATGAGGTAGGAATTTTCCCAGATGTGATCACTCACTGACCTACATAATCAGGCAAAAGATTGATATTCCCTACACTGCCACCACATATAGGACAATACGCTCTAACAAAGATTTTAATCCTGATCTATTCCAAACTTAGGGCATGTCATTGGGCTCCCTTAAAAAGCCTTCCACCTGAAGAGGCAGTTAAACACTTTAACGCTAAATTCTTAGCTATCCTAGACCAACAAGCACCAAAACCTACTATAAGAATTAGGTTAAAACCAGCCCCCTGGCTCTCTAAAGACACCAGACAGAAAATCCTACTTAGAAACACAGTTTGGACCAGGTGGCGAACTACCAAGAATTCTTTAGATCAACATACGTTTAGACAGATGAGAAATGAAACAAAAAAGCTATACTGTCAGATAAAAAAAATGTTACTGCCAAATGCAGCAAACAAACCACAATAACCCACAAAAGTTTTGGACAAGTATTAATAGACTCCTACACCCAGGACAATCTAGTAAACCAACCCCACTAGGTAGTAATCACAAGAACCCCAAGCAAACTGCTAATGCTTTCAATACCTTCTTCACAGAAGCTATACAATCTCTAGCAAACCAACTATCCCCTGACAGTTCAAACCTTGATACATCCATGGCTAGCTCTCTCCCTACATTTCAACTGCAACCTATCCCAACACACTTTATCTACAAGCTCACCCAAAAACTAAAACCTTGTACCCCATCAGCAGACCAGCTACCTGCTGAATACCTGCAGAAAGCCGCTAAAGCTGTAGCCTACCCTATATCCATCCTCATAAACAGAACCATTAATGAGGGAACAATTCCAGCAATCTGGAAGATCTCTCACATCATCCCCCTACACAAAGGTGGTAACTCTAAGGAATATTCTAACTAACATCCTATAGCTCTACTATCCCCTTTAGCAAAAATAATGGAAAAATGCATTCATAATCAACTACTCAACCATCTAATTCAAAACAACATACTTGCTGAGTGCCAACATGGCTTTAAGCCATTTCATAGTACAACTACTGCCTTCCTATCCTTCTCTGACTCTATTAACAAAAATAGAAATAACAATATTCTCTATTCAGAGCGCTTTATTGATCTATCCATAGCTTTTGATATGGAGAACCATCAGCTGCTTATAAATACTCTAAAATCACTTTCTCTTGATGCACAGTCTGTAAAATGGTTCAGTTCCTACCTCAGCAATAGGCAACAAGCTGTGCTCTGGGAGAATAACCTATCTTCCCACCTACCTGTCACCATAGGTGTTCCTCAGGGCTCCATTTTAGGCCCTCTACTATTCTCAATTTTTATCAATGATCTACACTTAGCAATTCCTCAGGCTACCTGTATACAATATGCAGACGACTCTACAATAATATGCTCAGCCAATTCCTCATCTGAACTGCATTCCTTAACTCAAAAGTGTTCAACATAGTAGAAACATGGTTTCTTAAACGTTGCCTCCTCTTAAATCCAACAAAAACCAAGCTCTTACGCTTCACTCCTACCCGAAAGCCCACCCCAATAGATTTCTCAGTCACATCTAACAATGGTATATTCATATCACCTGATTTAACAACCAAACCCCTAGGAGTTACAATTGACAACAACCTCAACTTTGATATTTATATTAACAACACTGTAAAAACAGTCAACAAAAAAATGGGCTCCCTCTATAGAATCAAACCCTTCCTCACTCCATTAGCTAGATCTACAATTGCCCACTCCCATCTAATCTCAACACTTCTCTATGCCTCCCCGGTTTACACTAATCTGTCCAAAAATAATCTTCTGAAACTGGCTAAATCCTACAATAATATTGCCAGACTGCCACAGGAAAACCATTCAGAACCCACCACTGTCACAATCTAAAACTACTAGGTTGGCTGGAACTAGACAATCAGCTTAATTTTAACCAACTTACGATTGCCCATAAGACCCTTTACTGTCCTCATAACACTCCAATACTTTCTAGCCTGATCATCCCCTGCAATAATCTTAATACCCTGTGCTCATCTAATAAACTACTAGTTTGCATAAGTAAATCCAATAACAAGGCAGGTGACTCTCTGTTAAAATTAAGCTGATCACTGATCAGTATTAGCAAAAAACTACGGGCACACATAAAATTGTCCAAGGCCAGCTTCGAGAGAAAAATTACACAGGACACTAAGGATAATCACAAGGCTTTCTTTAGTTATGTTAGGAACCTGGGTGGTAATTCCCAGATATGCTCAGAATTAGTCCAAAATGACAAAAAATACACCAAACCCACAGACATTGCCAACATCCTAGCTGACAGGTTCAGCGCAAACTCCCCCCCTCCCCACCAAAAGGGCAAATATCTATCCCAGCAGAGTGCTGCCCCCCTGACATCTCAGATGCTCAGGTAAGAGCCGCCCTCTCCAAAGCAAAAAACACAGCATCAACGGGACCAGATGGTGTCCCGGGCTGTGTCCTACATGAACTCCAAGAAGAGCTAAACCCTAACATAAAACTACTGTTCAATCTCAGCCTTACTACAGGATATGTGCCCAAAGAGTGGCGTACAGCAACAGTGGTCCCTCTCCATAAAGGTGGTGCCTCAACAGATCCTGGAAACTATCGCCCCATAAGCCTGACTAGCTTGGTCTGCAAAGCTATGGAAAGGATCATCATGGACCTCATAAATAAAGATATTGGGGACCTACAAACACTGGATCCTACCCAGTTCGGCTTTGTTAAGGGCAGATCCTGCCTCTTAAACCTGGTTGATTTCTCTGAAACAGTCACCAAAGCCATTGACGAGGGGAAGGTGGTCCACACAGCCTACCTGGACCTCGCAAAAGCCTTCGATACAATACCCCACTCGGGCATTATAGATAAGCTCACCAGCTTAAATATAAACCCCTATGTCACTAGATGGATTGCAAACTGGCTCAAGGACAGAACCCACATGGTTAGAATTGCTGGAGCCATGTCAGACTCCAAACCAGTTACAAGTGGTGTCCCACAAGGCTCAGTCCTGGGACCTCTCTTGTTCGGTATATATTTCTCGGAGGTACAGGCCAACACGGAAGGACTGTGGCTGACCAAGTTCGCAGATGACTGCAAACTGGGCGCCATAATCGACTCTCCAGCCGACACAAGCATCCTCCAAAAGGGCCTCATAGAAACAGACAACTGGTGAAAGAGCCATGGCCTCAAGCTAAATGCCAAAAAGTGTATAGTCATCCCCTTTGGCAAAAACAAAGTGCCCACAAATTACCACACAGGTGATAATCCATTAAGTACAGAAGAAGTAATTAGGGACCTGGGGACCCAAGTTGATAGCAATCTCTCATTTGACAACCACGTGGCCAAAGTGGTTAGAAAAACATTTTATATAGCCCACCTAATCATGAAGGGATTCACATCTAGATCAGGGGAGGTCATCGTGCCTCTTTACTCATCCCTCATCAGGCCCATAATTGAGTACAATGCCCCTTTTTGGATGTACCTTACCAGACACCTGCAGCAACTGGAAAGACCCCAAAAGTACCTCACCAAGAGGATCAAAGAGCTCAAACAGATGCCATATGCTGCTCGGTTAAAGAAACTCCAGCTCTACTCAGTGGCATACCGCCTGTTCAGAGGCGATCTGTGCCTGACGTATAAAGCCATGTCCAACCCGGAATTAATGGACATGCTGCACCTCAGAAAATCCAAATCCCATCGAGCCACGCTACCGAGAGACTTGAACCTCAGCACTGAAATAAATAGGACATGCTGGAGGGACAGATTCATAACCCAGAGGCTCCCTTCACTCTGGAATAAAATCCCAGGACAGGTTAGGCAGAGTCCCTCATTGACTCTCTTCAAGAGGAATCTTGATGAGTGGATGGGAGATCGTAGGTTTACCCCGGGTATCACTTCTGTGTCACTGTTAGACAGAGGCACAGTATACTAAAAAAAGGGCATAGCAAAATAAATTTAAAATGGGCGGCGAAAGCCAAACACATTCTGGCTAGGCTTATAAATGCCCTAGGGCAGATAGCCTAGTATGAACCTATGAACCTATGAGTGTAGCAATTCCCAAATGTTTATCAACTTTTGTATTGTCTGTAGTTACTACATCTGAATTTTTACTGGATAGTTGTTAAACTGTAATTTGTTCTGGAGCTTTTCTCCCTGGGCCTCCGCTGCAAAAGGACCTCTGTCCAGTCAGACATCCCCAGTAAACGGATGTAAAATAAAAACAAAATAAATATGCAGTACAGATCTTGACATCATTCATTCCCATTTGGCCATGGAAATGTCTGATTACAGCAAATTATAAACTAATAAATTACCAAAAAGTGCTGAATGAGACCAACAATAAATTCAAATAAAGTAAAAACACACACTAAAAAAAAAAAAAAAAGTTAAAAGTAATAAATCAGGTTAGCAGCCAGCCTGAGCACATGTACTTAGTAGAAAACAAAACTAAATAACAAAATGTCCACATTACTGGGCTTATACAATAAATGAAATTGATAAAAAGTCATGATTGTTAAAAACGTGGAGTCTGGATGGGCTTACATATAAACCCTTAAAGTTGTACTCTATACAGATTTTACTTATTTTGCAGTTCGCTAACGGGGTAGGTGAGCTGTTCATCTAACCTTAATGCAATATATTTGCATAAAGCTAGTAGTAGTAAAAAAAAAAAAAAAAAAAAAAACTAAACTTAAATACAATTCAGGTGTTATATACATAATATCACGAGCAAAAGTACCAAAAAATTGTCAATATATACAAGAGAAGTTTTTCTGATGAAACATCTAGAGTAACACAGTACGAGTTATTGACTATTATTAATATTAAATGAGATTACTATTTTTCAGATGAGTAGTCAAGGCAAACTACAATAAATCATAAATATCCAGTGTGATGACAATGTTGCTAATACCAACTTCGTACAGACGGACAGTGCTATTGGCCGCACTATTCAGCCTAGGATTTAAAGCTGCAGGTCTACATTCACATTTAAAATTTATGAGACCGAGTTAAATATCAGAGGGGAAAAATCATGAGAGAAAACACAGAACTTTCCAATCAAATAAAGGAAGGCTGGGCATAGATCATACTTTCAGAACCAATATCTGAACCACTGTAGGTCAAAAGAAAATTTAAAAAGCCCCCCCCCCCAAAAAAAAAAGTATTTATAGCAAAGTCTAAAAAAAGAGCATTACTCACTTACTACTACAACTCTTTGTAATATGTTATATAAAAACAAAAACGCAGTAAAAAGGTATAACAGCCAGTATTCAAAATTATGCTGACATAGATACCACATGTACAATTTAGGAAAGTGTAACAAGAAGTATTTAAAATCCCCACAAGTGCTGAGACCTTGAGAGAGGGTATTCTTCTATGTATTTTAATTAAGGAGTACAGTGGATGGGGTGAGGCCAATCTCACAATTAAAACATATTAACATAATAGATAAGATAATGAATGAAAAAATATGTGCAGCCTCTTCAGACAGGAATTTAGAAATTACTGGACAAACTGTTACCCAAAATTCTCTTAAAGGTGAGAAATTTTCCTTAGGACTATGGCTTGATCCTTCAGGGCTTAATATTGGATTGACCAATGACAATTAAGTTGTTTCTTGCAAGTACAAGTCCCTTTAGAAGAAATTATGCAGTGTGACCAACTCCAAGACCGTACTGACTAAACAAGAGGGACAGTCTGGAAAGTTGGATAAGCCCAACTGACTTATAAAAAAAGTACTTGTATGAGTTACGGAAAGAGAGGGAAATACAAATGGAATAAGAAAATATGTCAACAGTCCACTAATTTAGAAGTACAAACAAATGGGGCTTTACCCGAGTAGGACCTTAGATTACAAAATTAGGACTATTGGTAGTGTAAGTTTAAACATAAAAAAATAAATAAATAAAAAAATCAATTGCCCCAACGTGGATAAAGCCATAAAAATTATACAAAATTTTTAAGGAGGGTAAAAATATGTTTTTTCTCTTCAAAGGGAACTAATAAAACCATTAAGAACATGATTCTCACTCTTCTTCAGATACACCTCAAACAAAACAGACAATCATGTTCACGTGCCTTAAAGCTTGCCAGTTTTTGACCTATAATTTTGCGCAAATGACTCTATACTCTGAATAAAGACTCAAAATGAAAACTGGCATTTAGAATAGCTCACCAACAATATACTTGGTTGCAAATGTCTCAGAGTTTTCACCTTTCTCCAGATGTCTTTCACCATGTTAAGCAAACATTTTTTTTTTTTTACTGTAAATATTTTGTAATCCAATATGTGAAGATACCCCAAGCTGCAGAACTACAACTCCATTGTGATTAATTTTCAAAGAGCTTTATAATAAAGACTGAATAAACAAACTGGAAGGATCCAAAGAGCTCTACATGCAAGAGAATGGAAATCTTACAACTGGTATAGCAGGAAACAGCTGCTGTACTCTAGTTCATTTAACAGTAAACTTACTTAAAGGGGTACCTTTTTATAGGTGGTGGTTGTTTGTCTTTTGGCTTTTTCCCAGTAAGGGGTCACCACAGCGGAACTCCGGTCCGCTAATGATTGGCAGTAGATTTTTACAAAATGCCAAGGTGCCAGCTCGATGCCCAACCTTCAACGAAGGCACGTCCATTTACGCACGCATGTCTTTCAAACACTACCCAACCATGGGGAGGACATGCAGACTCCACAAAGAAGGCACTCCCAAGCCAAGCCGAGAATCGAACGGGAGAACCTCTTGCTGTGAGGTAACAACGCTACCGCTGTACCACCACGGAATCTACCTTTTTATAGGTGGTATTAACAGTAAATAAAATTATGGCTCCAGTTTAGGCCACGGCATATTTTGAATATTAAAAAAAACGGCTTGCAAACGGTTGAGTGTGGCAATGTTATCTAGACTACATTAACTTATCAGTAGAAGCATTAATTTGTTTCTATAAAAGATATTTTGAGGCAAAGTGTCTTGATGGAGGACTTAAGCAATGCTACATTTAATTCAAATAATATGATCACCACAAAAAGTTATATTTTGCAACTGTGCTGTAGTGGAACAGAAATATTACAATCTACTTATAATTAATTAATGAGACTGCACAAAAGGTTCCTAGAGAAGGAGGTGTGATTCTCCAATCTAAGAGGCTCTTCCAGGATTTGAAAGAAAATATTCATTACTACCATACCAGCCTGTGTAAGTCAAGTATTTGATCCCATCAAATGCGAGTTAGACTGTTTAAAGCAATAAGCTGTGAAAGCAAACATTCACAGAGCCTACTAAACGGGGAAAAATGACCTGCACATACAAGACAAAGTGACAACAAACAAGAGTCCTCATGCTTCTTCTGGGGGGGTATGATTGAATCCACTTAGAAAGGCAGGATTTACAATGGGCAAGTGCAGAAGTTGTAACAGACCAGAAAATATATGCATGCATTTCTCTGAAACCAAGTCAAGGGCAGTCTAGCCAAGTGCAGTCATGTGTTCCTGCATCTGGTATGATAATTGCACAACTATGGTACTTTCTTTAGAATGCAAATTATTATATTACTGACAGCGATGTATACTGCACAAATGTGATAAAAAGTGGTTTCCAAATGCCACATGTGTACTGCCTTTAGACAGTTAAGTTTCATCTCTAAAAACAGGAGGCAAACATATATTGTCTTCCTTAAACAGTTGCAAATATTTGTTTTCTTTAACTAAAAAAACTCTACTCTCTAAGATAAGCTTTTGTTATTGTTAAACTGCTTCTAAAATGACTTAGAATACGAAATAAAGTATTTGCTAAAATAAACTTTATAAAAAGGTTCAAAAATATAAAATCCGGAACGAAGCTTAGATGGCCAACCGAGAGCAGTGAGTTTTGAGAGCTCCATAAACTAGTATAATAATATAGAAAAATGTTATTTTCATCTTTAAAATGTTAGACATCTAAAATTAAACTACATAAATATCAATTTTGGTGGATTTATACAAAAATATTCCTATCAAGTAACTTGGAGATACTGCATATGAACAACTCAAGGACTTCTCATCCAGATGCTGCTTTGAGAAAAGAACTGCAATTGATGACATCTACCTTACAGGAACTATCTTTGAACATGGATGGCTTTAAAAATGACTTAGAAAACCTCAAATTAAATTCTCAAAAACAGACTGATAACTCTTAAAGAACTATTACAGCAACACCACACAAAAATAACAAATATAGAGATTTCTCTAAATGACACTGAAGGGAGACTCAAAGAGGAAGAATTCCAAAAGAATTTCTGCTTAAACAGAATACATGGCTGCTTAACAAAATAGACGACTTAGAAAACAGGGAAAGGAGAAACAACATCAGGATCTTTGGTCTGCCTGAAAACACTGCAGGAGAAGACATTATTTCATTCTTAACCCGGATTGCTGAATTTTTAGACCTGAAAGAGGGACTTTCATTTGGAATTGAAAGGGGGCATAGAGCACTGAGGAAACCTGCTTCTAACTCAACAAATACTCCACCTAGATCCATAGTTATAAAATCTCTTTCATTTCTGGACAAGGAACTAATATTAAAACCTGCTTGGAGAAAATCACTCTTAAAATACAATCAAAGCTTGATAAGGTTTGACAATGATTATTCTTCCAGAATACTACAACAAAGGAAAAAATTCTGGCCAATAATAAAACTGTTGAAACAAAACAACAACATTAAAGCACTGCTGGCCTTTCTAGCCAATATAAAAATACTTTTTGCCAATGAGATGAGAACCTTTAATGACTTAAATGAAGTTACTATATTCATCAAAAACAAGTTACTATATTCATCAAAAACAACAACATAGTGTCTATCCCAGAAGAAATGGAATGGATGGCCCCTACTCTTAAAAGAATAAAAGAAACAAATCCTTGGACTGATGCTAGAAAGAAGAAACAAAAAACTGATTCCAAGACAGCTGTCCCAAAAAAAAATAACTCTTACAACTGCATCGCTCAAAGTAACAGCTGATATGGTACATCACTTGTCATCTGTTTTTATTAAAAAAAAAAGGGAGGGTTTCTTAAACAACTGAGAAACAGTAATGATTTATTCAGAATGTTCAGAGAGTCCAATAATTCTTCACAAACAAAGGTAGGTCAAGATGGGTCACTATTTACATTAAATAAAAGCCAAACAAAGCAACATATAATACAAACATAGAAGTTTCTATTCCCCTACTTGAACTCAATGAATACGCATCTTGTTCATTTTTCATTGTATTTACTTATAATAATTTAATAATTAATTAACTAATTCAGTGAGATACCATTCATCAGAGTTCAGACTCAAATGCAACAAATTAACATCATATACAATAGCAGTAACAGTAGAGTGTTTTGAAAGAAAATGCTGTCATGGAGACTAATGCCTTCTTCAGTTAAGTATGATTTAGAAATGTCATGTATATTCTGGTTAAATAATAGTAGCAAGCTCTTAGTACAAATGTCATTATTATTCTGTCTAAACATAGTTAATATCAATTATGGCAGGTATCATAGCTTCGAGTGATGTTTGAGTAAGCCTGACATGGTGTGTGTGGATGCAGCTGTGTCTGGCAGCTGTATGTTGGCGTTTTCGTCTCCGGGAAGATGTGGGTTGCGGCTTGTGATCCAGGTTTACTGATGCTTGCGTATTAGAAAGAGACATTTGGTGTTTTAGCCTGGAACCAGGGGAAGAGGGGGGGGGGGATAAAACTGTGATTTGGGATATTTTGGTAGAGAATAGTTTGTTTATACATCTGCTGAGTGAGAGGTGGGAAGGCTGGAAGAATGTGTTATCTCTTGTTGTGAGGTTATTTTTTTGATCTGTTTTGCTCTCCATTCTTTTCCTGGCTGCTGCCTTGTTGAAGGTGAGGGAATTTAGGCTTGAAGTTGCAGTAAAGTGAAGCTTTGCTTCAGGTGCATCATGAGCCTCTGGTATGCAGTACACAGACACACTAACAGAAACAGACACTTCCAGGTTGCTATGATAATGGAGACAGATTGACGGTAATACTTAACGGCTCTGAGGAGCCTCCGAGATGATTCTCGGCAATGACATTTTTGGTTTAAAAATATATAAATATATATATATATATATATATATATATATATATATATATATAACAAAATGGCTGCTTTAAACCATATGTACACATACTGATGGTCTCCCAACACTTTGTTTAGCCGATTAAGTTGATTCTTGATAAAAAAAAAGTAAAATAAAATAAAATAAATAAATAAATAATAAGCGCAATTTTATATTTGAAATGTATTTTGGTCCAAACGCATTAAGGACTTACATAAGAGTATTACTGTGAAAGACTAAGAGCACTTGGTCTTGTGCAGTAACCTTTGTAGTGGTCTGGGATGTGAGCTTGCTCGGACATGTTGTGCATATGCGGATAGCTGATTCTAGGGATGGGGTTGCCGGGAAGTGCTACAGAGTCATCAGATTTCCTTCATGGAAATATCTGTGAGAATGGAAGGTGTGTTGACTGGTTCACTGGCAGACTGGCCACAGCATGGAACAGGTTGGCAAAATGGAACAGGACAAATATTGGTTTGGATATTTTAAGAACAGCCTGGAAACACACCACATGAACTAGTGAATAGTATTCTGGCAAAACTGGTTGGGCATTGTTGCCCGTGCTTGAAGTACTGTTGTGTGCGTATGTAATGATGGAAATATAACAAATAAGAAACTAGAAGGGTCTCATAATTTAAAGTCTATGGACTGTATAAACATGCTTGGAAAGAGCTAATAATAAGAATAATCATTACAGCTTGTGGTCTCTCAAATAACTAAGCAACAGCCAAAAAAAAAAAAAAAAAAAAAAAAAAACACACACACAATAGTTGCGTAATGTATGATTTTAGTAAATCTAGACATAAAATATATAATTGTCATATAAGATGAAGCAGTCTGCTGAATTTAGATATTAAAGACAGGATTTAATAACATGGGCTTGTGTATAACAACACTACTGTCTTAATTTATCATAAATGACGTACACTATATTGAACATCAAGGGGAAGCATGATGATTTTCTCATACAAGTAAATGTGTATAACAAGTCATATAATTGCTTTTAACTTGAATTGTGGTTTTTTAACCCATCTTGACCATACATAATACTTAAGCTGTTACCAAGGTAACTAATGTTTTATACATGACATCAAATTGACAAAGTTGTTCAAAGGAAATAGCAGACGCCTGAACTAGGAATGTCACAGAATGTAACAATCACATTCTGAACAAATAGTATTAAATTGACAATAATCACTCAGTTTAACCTTTGCTGATTATACAAAATAGAATGTTGCCATTTAAATCTAAAAACTTTCAATATATGCCATAAATGGCAATTTATGAATATGGAAAGGGAACTTGTAATCATTAATCACGATAAGTGAATTTGTTGTTTTTAACCTATAATTTCACTCATTTTATAATAATCTGATGGACTTAGATTTAACCATCAGATTAGGAATGATTTTCATTCCATGGCTAGTGCGGATCTTAGTTTTGTTAACATTTACTAATTTAAATTTGTTACCTCACAAAAACATTTTAGTATGCCTGACCAAAACACTACTTTATTGGTAAACACTCAAAAGTATAAAACTGATAACTATAAAGTATATGTTTGAGCTTTTAAAGGAAATTATCACAGGAAAATGTTTAATAGTCAAAATAAAACAAAAAAACACATAGTCTAAATAACCTAAGATGGATTTAACTTTATTATCTTTAAATACCAATGGCTTAAACAATCCTAGCAAGATATCAAATCTACTAAAATATTTAAAACTGAACAAAGCACAAATTGTCTTCCTTCAAGAAACTCATTTCAAAACAAATGATAATTACAAATGGAATCCTAACGAATATATGATATTGACACAATCCTCTTATAAGACAAAGATAAAAGGGGTAACAATTTTATGGAAAACCAATGTGATTAACCCAGAAATTAAGGCCTTATGGCATTAGCAACATTTAAATATAACAGAATATGGACCCTAGCCAATCTATACTGGTTCCCAGGCATTGGAACAGGAACTGTTAAAAATCACTTGGATTTCATTTCCAATAATTATAAAGGCAACTTAACATTAGGAGGAGATTTTAACTGTATATTTGATACTTCTGAAACTACAAATAAAAGACTGCTGCATACATCTGCTGTAACAAAAGCTTTAAACAAGTGGGTATAATCATTTCATCTTGTAGATACTTTCAGATTTAAAGAAGTTAAATCTGTGTTGTTTTCCCATCAAGATCACAGATTTGGTACCCAAACTAGAATAGATAAAATATTTGCTGCCCATGACTTACACTTTAAAATCATTAATTTCTCAAATCACACTCTGACCCTTTTCAGACCACAATTCATTGATAATAAAACTTCAAAATGGGTACAAACCATTAATCTTTAACTCCAGAATTCCAGCAATATAACTAAAACTAAAGAGTTCAAACCCTGGTTATTATCTGAATTGCAGTTAGTCTTAGATATTAATTACATCACAGAGATAAATAAAATAATGATATGGGATTCATTAAAAGCTTACATATATGGTAAAACCCTAAGTTGGTATAAAAAAAAAAATCAGAGAATGGGATTCTGAATTATTAGATCTACAATCCAAACTTTTGTCAGTAAAAGCTGAAAAAAAAATCAAAAGAAAGTAGAAATATTAAACAATAAACACAACAAAATTCTAACACAAATTAATTTAGCTTTAGAAAAACTAAAAATTAATACCTTGGTCACTTCTTCCAAATATCTACATAATTTATCCACAAGAATCAAAATACAATCAAAAGCTAATAACATTAAAAGTATCTTCCATGAAAAGAAAGGGAAAAATGTCTCAGATATAGGTGACATTCTTGATGCCTATAGAAATCACTGTATGGAACATTGCCAAAAAGAAAATATACATATCGATCAAGTAAATCTAGATGAAAAAATGTTCCAATATAAAAAAAAATACCAGAAAAATTAAAACTAGATCTGTAAGTACCCATACCCTACAAAGAAATTACAGATACAATAAACGAGAGTAAAAATAATAAAGCTCCAGGTATAGCTGGCATAATTATGGAAATATATAAACTTTTTCCTTCAAAGATACTATCCTTATTCCAAAAAACTGTATTAGAAATTCAGACACCAGCTTTAATACCACCCTCTTTGAGATATTCTTTAAACACACCAATCCTAAAGGAAAACAAATCCCCAAACCTCTGTACCTCATATAAACCTGTATCATTATTAAATAATGACTATAAGATGTTTATGACAATATTAACTAAAAGAACGAAAATACCACTATCCAAAACAATAAATAATGATGAAACTGGATTTATATATCATAGACACACACGACAATATTAAAAGGATAATTTCTCTTATAGATTACGTTAACAAAGAAAATAAAGAAACACTCATAACTGGCTTAGATATAGAGAAAGCCTTTGATTCCCTAAATTGGGACTATTTACTCAAAATCCTAATGCTACTTGAATTTCCTGCATCCTTTGTTCATCTCCTAAAGAATATATATACAAATAATTTAGCGTATGTCGTTAGGTCCTTTTACCTCTGAATCTATACATATAACAAAAGGCACTAAACAAGGATGTTCCATGTCACCGATTCTATTATCTCTGGCTATTGAAATATTGGCAGATTCAATTCGTAACAATATAAAAATCAAAGGAATAGATGTTTACGAACAAGACAATTCTAAAGAAAAGTAATGCTATTTGCTGATGACATATTACTAACATTATCTAATACAAGAAAGAATTAGATATATTAATTGACAAATTTCACATGACTTCAGGACCCCAGTTCAATATATCAAAATTTTTATTTTTAAATTAAAAAAAAAGAACTGCAGACAAAAGGGGATCACATCACAGGGAAACAAGAATCTACCTTACAATATCTAAGAATTGAGTTATGCAAGGATAATAATGAATTACTCTCAAAAAAACTACAATATCATCATCAATACAATTAAAATCTATGTGGAAAAATGGAACAAAATAATATTAACATCTGAAGATAGACTACAGTTAATAAAAATGGTTTTACTGCACAAGATCCTGCAGACAGCCTTAGCAATACAACTGTTACCAAAAAGGAATATACTTAAAGAAATTAATTCATACCTAATAATTTTTTTATGGTTTCCCAAAAGAAACAGAATAGCTTTAATACATCATATCAGACAATGGAAAAAGGGAGGATTAAACTTTCCTGATATAGAAACATATATAAAAGCATCAATATCTAAAACAATCTCAGATTGGATAAGTCCAAATGACTCTGCAAACTGGAAAGAATTGCTAACTGTATTATCAATAAATGAATCTGATTTACAAAAAATGTTCAAATAACACATAAAAATTTGCCATGGCACATATTATGTATTAGTATGCAATATAACATAACTGTCACTCCACAACAAGTACAAACATGACTCTGTCATTGTCCATGTTGGAGTGAATGACTTGAGACGTACCTCCCTGGACTACATGAAAAGAGACATGGAAGAGCTCATGGATCACGTGGCCCAGGCAGGTATGACCCTAGCTCTGAGTAGCATCCTGCCTTCACCCAGAATGATACCACAATATAAGGACAAAATGACTGACTTCAACAATTGGCTAATCTTCTGGTGTCATTCAAAGTGGATCCAGTATATGTCTGCCTGGGACAACATAATCGACAGACCACAATGCTTTGCCAGAGATGGTCTGCACCTGTCGCCCCTGGGATTCAGGTTACTGGCTAAGGCTCTTGCCCCCTATAGTGCCTTTTTTTAGGCAAAGGTCAAAGGACAAAACCACCACCGTAACAGGTACAAGCATGCAAATTCTGAAAGTAATGCTAGAAGTCTAAACCTCAAAATACACTCTCTGGAGGCACTCCTGAAAATGGAGAACATCGATATCTGTGCAGTAACTGAGACCTGGTTCAAGGCTCCAAAGAGCACCCCTGCAATACCAGGCTACAACTCTTACCACACTTTTCGGCCACCAAACCAGGACCATAACACCAAAGGTGGAGGAGTGGCCATATTCACCAAGGATATTCACACCACCAGGCTAGTTGCCCAACACAATACATCTGCAATTCTCCAGGTGCAACTAACACTAGGCAAGACTGCAATCCAAACTGTAACTTGCTACAGATACCCCACCATGTCCCAAGACTCTCACTATAACTTTCTAAACATACTGGAAAATATTAAGATACAACCAAACACCCTAATACTGGGTGATTTCAACTACCTTGCCATTAACTGGGAAAACTACTCATGCACCAACACCTTTGCCCAGCGGTTCTTGGAATTCATAACTTCCAACGCCCTGGATCAACTAAACTATAGTCCCACCAGGGGCTCCAATATCCTAGACCTGGTCATTACCAACATGGGAAATCAATGCTCCACACCTATGGTCACCCCTTGTTTGGTCAGATCTGACCATAAGCTAATCACCGTTAACATCCACATCCCACCCCCCAGTAAGGAAACCTCCATAAAAAAAACTTCTCCAAAGCCAACTTCATGATACTCAAGTCAGAAGTGACAAACTTCATGACACCCATGCAGACGGGAACTGAAAGTTCGACTGCTGAATCCTACACCAAGGCACTGTACGAGCATATCCACTCATGCATGAATCGTGCCATCCCAAACAGAACCAAGATGCTCTCATTCAAAAAAAGGAAGCCAATCTGGTGATCCCCTGCCATAAACAAACTTTACAACAAAAGGAAGAAACTGCTGCAGAAAAGAGGAAAATCCCAGGATGCCAAAAACTCCCTTACCAGCCTCAGTAGGAAGCTGAGATCCCTCATAAAATCCTCCAAAGCTAGTTAAGAAAATATCCATGGGACCAGATGACATCCCGGGCTGTGTACTACATGAACTACAAAATGATCTGGCACCTCACCTAAGTGTCATGTCTAATCATAGCCTCACCTCAGGCTTCGTGCCCACTGAGTGGTGCACAGCTACAGTTTTCCCACTCCACAAGGGGGGAGCCACCTTGGATCACGGGAACTACCACCCCATCAGTCTGATGAGCCTGATCTGCAAGGCCATGGAACATATTATCATGGAACTTATAAACAAAGACATTGGCAACCTTCAAACACTGGACCCCACCCAGTTTGGGTTGGTGAAGGGTTGATCTTGTCTACTGAACCTGAGTGACTTCTTCGAATCAGTCTCCAGAGCCGTGGAAGAGGGTAAGGCGATCCATACAGCCTATCTGGACCTCGCCAAGGTCTTTGACACCATCCCCCACTCTGGAATCATAGATAAACTTACTAAACTGGGCATTAAACCCTACGTCACTCGATGGGTTGCCAAATGGCTTACTGACAGAACCCACAGTGTAAAAGCAGCTGACTTCAGACAAGTGGAGTATCTCAGGGTTCAGACCTGGGACGGCTCTTGTTTGGCATCTACTTCTCTGAATTACAGGCCAACACTAGGGGAGTCTGGCTAACAAAGTTCGCAGATGACTGCAAACTGGGAGCCATTATTGAATCCCCAAATGATGTGGATTACAAAAGGGCATTACAGAAACAGATGCTTGGTGCCAGAGCCATGGGGCTCAAGCTCAATGCCAAGAAATGTATAGTTGTCCCCTTTGGGAAAAAACATGTACCCATGAATTACCACATAGGTGGCAGTACACTAAACACCGAAAGTGTGATAAGAGATTTAGGGACACAGGTGGACAGTGGTCTTACCTTCAATAACGACATCGCCACAAGTCAGGAAATCCTTCCATGTGGCACACCTCATCACTAAGGGCTTTTCATCTAGAAAAAAGGAGGTCATTGCCCCACTGTTCTCATCCCTCATTAGATCCATTATAGAATACAACACCCCGTTTGGTATGTACCTCTCAAGACATCTGCAACAACTGGAAAGGCAGCAGAAATACTTCACTAAAAGAATCACAGGCCTAAAGCAGATGCCCTACACTGACTGCCTTAAAAAACTCCAGCTATACTCTGTCGCATATCATCTACTCAGAAGCAATCTCTGCTTAACATACAAGGCCATGTCAAACCCAGAGCTGTTGGACATGCTACAATTAAAGGAATCATAATCCCTCATAGCCACACGCTCCAGGGATCTAAACCTTGTCATCACAATAACCAAATTCTGAAGGGATAGGTTCCTGACCCAGAGACTCCCCATACTCTGGAATAGACTGTCCATACATATCAAGCAGAGTGGCTCTTTGGCCTTCTTCAAAAGGAACCTTGATGATTGGATGGGAGAAAGCAAATTCATCCCGGGGATCATGTCAGTCACCCTGCTAGACATTGGTCCAGGGAAGTAAATAGGGTGGGAAGAAATAGCCAGGGAATTGTTATGACTAGGCTTGTATAGGCCCTAGGGCCAATAGCCTAGTACCAACCTATAAATCTATGAACTAAACCCACTAAAACTCGTATGACTAATTATTACATTGACTCATTTAGAAAAATTATTAATGCAAATATAGATTTAAAAATCTGGTTTGATATTTTAACACCATTTATAGTCACAAAGAACTTTCCACATAAAATATACAAATAAATTATTAATTCCTGGGAACAGATACAGTTTGTTGGCTCCAATGTATCAAAGAACTAAAAGTTTTAGATATGCAAGTAATAAAAACAACATACAAAATTCCACAACAGGACTTGCTAACTTTACAGAGTAGTCCGTCATATTCACAAGATTTAAGTAGAATAATTAACAATTCTTCATTTAAAGAAATACCTAAATTTACGAAATACATATATGAAATCATATATAATGACTTTGACATGGGAAACATTATTTCAAAATTTTACAAAATATTGATAAACTATAAAACAACACCCAAAACCTCATATTGCAAACATATAACAAAAGGTCACTCAATACAGTTAATTGGAGATATTAAAACAAATATCTTATAGATAAAATATACATCCTTTACACAATACTGGAAGGTTTTTAATTGGAAATGCTTGTACAGAGTATTCTTAACCCCAGACAGAATCAGTAAAATGAGTTCTTCCATAAAAGGAATATGTTGGACATGTGAGCAAATACACAATGTAGATTGGAACCACATTTTCTTTGACTGTGTTAAAATTAAGCCATTTTGGAATAGTATTAATAACTTTCTACAAGCTTTATTTAATGAATCACTTTATTTAACTAAAGCTCTTGTATTATTAAATGCAAGTGGAGGTCCTCATTTGAATAGGTCTAACATGCATCCAGTATGGACTATACTTGCAATTTCTAGGAAGTGTATAACAAAAAGATGGAATACAAACACAATACCAACTTTGGAAGGACTTCTACAGCCTACTGAAGACTACAGCATTATTGGAAATTAAAATTAAAGAAGAATTTGTCCAAGGCCATTTATCAACAACCCTTGGGAAAAAGTCTTATCAGTGACTTGACACTATACAATAATTGATCTCTCCGATAATGGATTGGACACACTTATAAAGTAACTGCATACATTAAGATCTGTTATAGTGTCAGGCTAATGTAAACAGTGTACATAGTTATTTAATATGTTATGTATAAATACTATGGAATTCACTCAAATGTATTTGAAAAATAAAACAAAAAACTTTTTACTGGCAAGAGTCATCATGACAAGCTTTTTCTAACTTTACCATTTAGGTTTACTGCAGAATTTTCTATGACATTTAGACCTCAAAGGAATGAATTTCTCAATGCAGTTGTTAAAAGTGTTGCATGAACCCAAGAATGATTCAACAATAGGTTTCAAGGGGTGGGGAGTTCTAAAACTTGGTCTCACTTGAATGGCGTAAGACAACAGCTCATAAGACCACAGCTATCGTTTGCAAAACTCATTAAAGACAATTAAGTATCACTTTTTATTACATTTAGTTTGGTATATTAGAGGAACATTGCAACACTGTCATTAGAAAAAAAATAGGAGGTATAGAAACATTCAGTTTAAAACAGCTGGCAATAACATTTGTTGGGATAGTACTCACTATGCTTCTGGCTTTTGACAGTATTTTTACCATTTACATAACACTGTTAATGTTTATAAATTTTAGTAGTTTTTGCTCCCAGTTATTGACTGAGGCAAAGTTTGCTCAGTTAATACAGGAATAATACAGACCACCATGCAGAAAAGTATTTTCACTATAGTCAGAGTTACAAGTTTATTAATGAAGTAGTCATGTTCTTGAAAAGGTATATAGTGGGTCCAATAACCCATTCCAGAATTCTAGACTGTTTTTTTTTTTTTTATTGCAACGTGAGAGCAGAATACTTCATGCCCACAATTTGTTTCAATAACCGTACTTTTGCAGTTTGACTGAGCAGACTTGAAAAGGGTTGAACGGTATACTTGCAGTACACAGAACTGGTACTTGAACAGTCTGTGACTAAGTTATCTGCAGAGTTTAAGAAAACTAATCAGACCTACTGCCTCAGTGTAGTTTTTATCACAAATATGAAACAGAGATAATCTGGAAAGCTCATGTCAGGTCTGGTATCCCGCCTGTAAACAGAGGATGACAGGTTTAACAAACAGACTACAAAGATTAGTCCAGACAACTTTTCTCTCTCTCTCTCTCTCTCTCTCTCTCTCACCTGTGAGGTTTACCAGCTCAGCAGGCTGTGGAACCTCATTATTACCTAAAAGGTTTTTATTTTGAAGGACCCCCCCCCCCCGGAGACTCCAATTGCTTTTAAGATACCAACACCAGGACCCAAATGAGGACAAAAGAAAAAGAAGCACATTGTTCACTTTTACTCAGGATAGCTCAGAAGCTAGTTTCAGGTGGGGGATGTTGAGCCAACCCATCTCAGCTGTTAGTCATTGCCTGAGGTGTATTTTCTGTGTTGTACTTCTATTACAAACTGCATTTCTGTGAATTTGTGCAGAGCTAATATAGCAGAGAACTAAATTCTCCTGACTGTGAGCAGAGTTGGAATCTTTTCCCCATCAGAAATTCCAAACTGATAAGTACACGTTTTGCAACTCAGTTTGCACTGTGCCGTATTTATACATTTGCTTTATTTATATACTTGCTGTACTGTTTCTGTCTTTTGTTGTCTGTACTGATTTTTTCGCCGCCCTACCTCCCAAGTGTTCTGTATGTTTAAACTTGGTGGTTTTGGATTTGCCCACTCCTGCTGTAAATCTGATCTTTGTCACTGCTCCCAGTCCAATCGCATTTGATCAATCAGCATAGTGCAGTGAGATTATTTGGGAAGGACTACTCCCTTGCTTCTTTGACACTGAACACTTCTGTTTCCTCCCTCTCCACTTTAAAAAAAAAAAATACACTTTATTTATCTGAGTTTACTGTAATTGTGTTCTTCATACTTTATTAGCTTATTTTTGCTGTGTGCTCTTAAGTGTTTGAATGCTTTTATTCTGCTGCATTTAATACTGCTTGTTAGTAGCCTAATTAAATGTATCTGTTATTCTAAGCATTTTAAGCTTTGGTCTTAACACTTGTGCTTCAGGTGAGTTACTTTACATTTACAAAGGTTCTTGAGGTCTACACTCTTGTGGACAAACCCTTAACAAAACTTTCTCTCCATAAAGTCCTACATACCATTGCTAGAATCTCCTTGCATTCTTTGTGTGCTTCTCAAACAGTCTGGAAATAGCTGATAAGTATATTTTTGGCACTTTTTAACTGTTCAGAGTTTTGCACGGTCTTAATTTTTGCTTGACTGAATTATTTATATATTTGCTCAAATGAGGACCTTCATACACATTTAATAATAGCTTTAGCTAAGTTAAATGATTCATTAATCAAAGCTTGTAAAAAGTTTTTAATACCATTCCAAAATGGCTTACTTTTAACGCAGTCGAAAAAATGCGATTCCAATCTGCACTGTGTATTTGCTCACACCTCCAAAATATTCCCTTTGTGGAAGAATTAATTTTAGTAATTCTATCTGGAGTTAAGAATGCTCTGCGCAAACATTTCCAATTAAAAACTTTCCAGTATTGTGTAACAGGATGTATGTTTTACTGATAGTTGTAATGCATGTTCTTTTTTTATATAATTCCAATATGAGGATTTGGGTGTTGGTATTGTTTTCTGATACTCTAAGTGCCTCCATTTTGATTTTTTCCCTAATTTACTGCTTTTTGCACTAGTTTTTAGTCATTTTTTAATTTACTTGCATTTACTTAAACTGTATTTGTTTTAATATTGCTACACATTTGTGTGCTAGCTTGCACTGCATTTTAATTGTTTTTACTGCTTTTCTGTAAAAAAACAACAAAAAAAGTTATAAACTTGTTTCCCGCTTTTCCTGTAACTAGTCTAGTTGATCTGTCTAAAGCTTTCAATACTGTTTCTTACAAACACCTTCTCTATCATCTTTCAAACCTACATCTTTCACCAAACACTTTATCCTGGTTCTCTAGTTACCTGTCAGACAGATCGCAGGCAGTGAAAATGGAAGAACTCCACCTCTTCCTTCTTACCAACTCCAACTGGCGTACCACAGGGATCCATCCTTGGGCCTATGCTTTTTAACATCTTCATCAATAACTTTCACACTGCCATTCCCGATGATAAAATCATTCAATACGCAGATGATTCAACCTTAGTCTGCTCTGCCTCTAACCTCTCTGAACTGCTGATTAAATCCCAAACTGCTTTTTCAACTCCTGAAAATTGGATGCGCCAAAACCATCTCTCTCAATGCAAATAAATCAAAAATTCTACTGTTCCCTCACACAAAGACTTATTCCTACGACAAAAGTGCTTTCAAAGTCCTTAGTCAAACCAACTCACCTATAGAAGTGGTTCCTTCCACTAAACTACTTGGCATTACTATTGATGAACACCTCAAGTTTGGCATCTACATCCAACAAAATATAAAGAAAACCCACCAAAAGTTAGGTATGCTCTACAGGAATAATCTCTTTCTCTCCAACTCTACTAGGTATACTCTGGTCACTACTTATCTTCTTCCTTCCTTATTATACGGCGCCCCTCTTCTAACTAACCTATCCTCCTCCATCACCTCCAAACTAGAAAATTGTTATAATAAAATCTCTAAATTTGCCACCATATCCAAAAATTCCACCCATCACTGCCTTATCCTTCAATCTCTGAACTGGCTAGAACTCACAAACTACCTAGAATACCTCCAACTCACCACTACACATAGACTTGTATTCCATCCAACAAGATGCCTGGCTCTAACAAATATCCTTCCCCCTTAACACCCCTAACAGAACTTTCAGATCTGAACATCAAAACTTAACTTCTATCCACAAACACAAATGACCTGCTGGCCAACTTCTCCTCTCTTTCTCACTAGGCAAGAAATGGAATTCTCTTCCCACCACTCTAAGAACTATATCAAACTCAGAAAACTTCAGAACCCAGCTTTTCAAACACCTGCCCACTAAATAAAAAATGTACCTGCCTTCACCCTACCTAATTCAAAGTATATGCCCCCATGAGGTTTTCTCCCAGGTTCCTAAGTTCTCTATAACTCCCATAGCTATTTTCCTAATGATTGGATCTTGGCTCTCTGCAACTCCTAATAGCTACTTTGTAAATATTGCAAATAGCATCTCACGTTAAATGAGTGCATGTACAGTGTTTCCACATTTACTTTAAAGGTGTGTATGTAAAGTGTTTCCACACTTACAACATAAGAGTGTTTGCTCAAATGAATCTTATTAGTACAACCCTTAAGATCTACCACAATTAATTTTGTTAATTATGCATGACACTGAATGTACATATTTGTAAACTGTTCTATATAATTTATCTTTTATACTTGTGTACCTTTACTGTATTATGTATCTTGGAGCTTTTCTATATGAGCCTCCACCGAAAATGGGACATTTGGGCCCAGTGGACTTCCCCGGTAATCAAACTGGAAATAAAATAGTCTGGATACAGATTTGCTGAATCCAGGACTGTTTGTAAGCTTCTGAGCCCCCCCAAGCCTTTCTGTGTTGAGGGGAAGCCTTCTAGCTTATCAGTGGGAGTGGGAGTGGTAAGCTAGGTAGCCTATCTACCACAAGAGGAGTGGTTTCTGGCCCAGAAATTGTAGTTTATTGGCCGTTTGGGCAGTTTTTCCATCCCTTTCAACTTTCTGGTTTAAAAGCTCTCATTTGCACAGGTTTGCACTTGTCTAAGCTCCGCAAAGCGGCACCGAGCGGAGGTAAGCCATGGTGCCAGAAAGATTGCTCTTCAGCTTTTCCCTTAGGGGTTGTTAGTTCTCTCTCTCTTGCACTTCCAATG
Organism: Protopterus annectens; assembly: GCF_019279795.1. Lineage (NCBI taxonomy): Eukaryota > Metazoa > Chordata > Ceratodontiformes > Protopteridae > Protopterus > Protopterus annectens. The sequence goes on along the minus strand of NC_056733.1, from coordinate 1,885,764,726 downwards.
GCTTAATTGCTTTGCACTTCAACAGGTTTTTGTAGCAACTGTTACAGCACACCTAAGTGCCATCAGCACTAGTTGTTCTTCATGAAAATAGCTCCAGTACTTAGTAGTCACGACCAACCCTCCTGGCATGATTAAAGAGCAGTCCCCTGTGCTTTCTCCTATTAACCTAGTGCACTTGGGCATTCTGAGGCAGTGTAGTAACTGCCTCATGTACACAGACAACACTCTCCTCTTACCTCCCAACACTCAGACTTGTGAGAGATGCACTTATATCACCAAACTGGAAGCTATGCACTCTCCAGCCAAGGCAGGACTAGATGGTCAAGAGGAGAAGGTCAACACCTGCACCACACCACATGGAACAGATAGCACTCCAGAACACCCACCATCACAGCTCTCACATAAAAACACAAACCACACACCCACCAGCTCCCAACAGAAATTTACCCAAACAGCAGAGACCTCCAAGACAGAAATCCACTCAACCACCACAACACAGCACGAACCACAGGATACATAGCTCATCCCTACAGTGTGCCCCTCAACCTAAGCCCCCAAGGCTAAACACCTTGCCCAATACACTAATCATAGGTGACTCAATAGTGAGGCACACAGAGGTCACACTCACTAAGTTGAATAAGGAGAAGGTAACACTTGTCTATCAGGTGCCAGAATCCGACACATAACACACGCACTCAGGTCACTCCACAACAAGTACAAGTATGACTCTGTCATTGTCCATGTGGGTGTGAATGACCCGAGATGCACCTTCCTGAACTACATGAAAAGAGACATGGAGGAGCTCTCAGATTATATGGCCTAGGCAGATATGACCCTAGCAATGAGCAGTATCCTACAGGGTACAGGCTAAGGCTTTTGCCACTCCTAGAGTTCTTTTTAGGCAGTGTTCCAAAGACCAAATTACTACTGTAACAGTTATAAATAAATGCAGTCTGAGGGTCATGCTGCTCAACACTAGAAGTCTAAATCTCAAGATGCACTCGCTTGAAGCACTCCTCAAAATGGAGAACATCAACATTTGTGCTGTAACAGAGACCTGGTTTAAAGCAGCAAAAAGCACCCCTGCGCTACCAGGCTATAACTCATTCCACACTTTTTGGCCCCATAACATGGACTGCAGCTCCAAAGGCGGTGGTGTCTCCGTATTCATAAAGGATATGCACACCTCCAAGCTAGTAGCCCATCATAATCCATCTGAGATACTTCAGGTACAACTAACATTGGGTAAGACGGTGATCCAGGTCATAGCCTGCTACAGATCCCAAACCATGTTCCTAGACTCTCACTCCACATTCCTAAGCACCTTGGAATCTATCAAGGTCCAACCCAATACTCTCATATTAGGAGACTTCAACTACCCTTCCATCAACTAGAAAAACTACTCAAGCACCAATTCACTGGCCCAATGCTTCCTGGAATTCATCAATTCCAATGCCCTGGACCAGCTAATTTTGACCCCCACTAGAGGAAGTAACATCCTTGACCTGGTTATTACTAACATGGGAGACCGTTACTCTACACCAATAGTCAATCCCTCCCTGGTCAGATAAGACCATAAACTAATCACAATGGAAATCCACATCTTACCCACACCCCCTGCAAAGGTAACCACCTTGAAAAACTTCTCCAAAGCTGACTTTAGGCTCCTAAAAACAGATGTGGCTAACTTCATGGCACCCATGCCAATGGAAAACAGCTGCATGACTGCCAAATCACACACCAATGCACTGTATGAACATGTACGTAAATGCATGGAACTAGCCATACCCAACAGAACCAAGAAGCTCCCTCCAAAAAAAGGAAGCCAATCTGGTGGTCCCAATAAACTCGACAACAGAAGGAAGAAACTGTTGCAGAAAAAGGCGAAGTCCCAAGACTGGAAAAACTCCTTTATTAGCCTCAACAAAAAGTTGAGATCCCTCAACAAATCCTCCAATGCCAGCTATGAAGGCAGAATTGCAGCAGAGACTAAAAACAATCACAAAGCCTTCTATAGTTATATCAAGAACCTCCATGGCAATACCCAGATTTGCTCTGGGTTACTGCACAATGGTACCTCCTATACTGAGTCAACAGATATTGCCAACATACTGGCCGACAGATTCAATGCCAGCTTAACTCCTCTCTCCCCCCATTAATTTCCAATCACAATACCAAAAGAATGCCAGGCACCCTGCATTACTGCTGCACAGGTTAAAGTTGCATTGCCCAAGGCCAAGAATACAGCTTCCATGGGACCTGATGCTATCCCTGGCTGTCTTTCACATGAACTACAAAGCGAACTGGCACCAGATCTGTGTGCCCTGTTCAGTCACATCCTCACCTCATGCTTTGTCCCTACTGAATGGCGCACTGCTACAGTCATCCCTCTCCATAAAGGGGGAGTGACTACAGACCCTGGGAATTATCACCCCATTAGCCTGGCGAGTCTGATATGTAAAGCTATGGAGCACATCATCATGGACCTAATTAACAAACATATAGGAAATCTCCAAACTCCAGACCCCACTCAGTTTGGCTCAGAGAAAGGGAGAGCATGCCTGCTCAACCTGGTTGACTTCTTTGAGTCAGTCACCAGGGCTGTAGATGAAGGTAAGGCAGTCTATACAGCCTACCTCGATCTAGTCAAGGCCTTTGATACCATTCCTCATTCGGGAATTATTGAAAAACTCACCAAACTAGGCATCAACTCCTATATCACTAGGTGGGTTGCAAATTGGCTCACAGATAGAACACGAAGTGTTAAAGTAGTGGACTCCAAAGTCATACTGCCGACCAATCAGGAGTGGAATCTCACAGGGATCAGTCTTGGGTCCTCTCCTGTTTGGCATCTACTTCTCACAAGTCCAGGCCAACACAAAGGGACTCTGGCTGACAAAGTTTGCAGACGATTGCAAGCTGGGAGCCATTATTAACTCCCTAAGTGATGCAGACATCCTGCAGAAAGGCCTCACTGAGACCAATGACTGGTGTCAAAACCATGACCTTTAAGCTTAACGCCAAAAAATGCATTGTCATCCCGTTTGGTAAAAATTCAGTTCCCACTAATTACCACACTGATGGGAGCCAACTGAACACTGAAGGTGTTATAAGAGATCTGGGGATGCAGGTTGACAGCAATCTCTCCTTCGACCACAACATTGCTACTGTGGTCAGAAAGTCCTTCTATGTGGCACATCTCATTACCATGCGTTTTGCATCCAGGAAGAAAGAGGTCATCGTCTCTCTCTACTCTTCCATCATTAGACCAATGATCGAGTACAATGCCCTATTTGGCATGTACCTCACTAGACACCTGCAACAGCTGAAGCGGCCACAAAAGTACCTCACGAAGAGGAACCTAGGCATTAAACACATGTTCTACACGGACAGAGTCAAAAGACTCCAGCTATTCTCTGTCTCATATCGCCTTCTCTGCTTGATTTACAAAGCCACGTCTGTTCCAGCTCTGTTAGAAATGCTACCTCTAAAGAAATCCCAATCCCTCCACACCACACGCTCCAGAGTCCTCAACCTCATTACCACAATCAACAGAACATGCTGGAGGGACAGGTTCCTCACCCAGAGAGTGCCCATACTCTGGAATAGACTTCCCACACATGTCAAGCAGAGCACCTCGCTGTCCCCCTTGAACAGAAATCTTGATGAGTGAATGGGTAATAGAAAGTTCACCCCGGGGATCACTCCAGTGGCTCTACTTGATAGAGGCACTGGGAACTAACGTTGGGTAGCATGATGCCACGGCACTTCTATGGGTTAAGCTTGTAAAGGCTTCAAGGCAATTAGCCTACCACACACCTATGAACAACAGATAAAACAAAGATAATGACTGACAGCTGGGTGGTTATTACAGACAATATGCACATGATAAACTCCTAGGATCCCATCATTGTTTTGTTTTCAAGAGAGCCAGGAACATTAGGTACCGGGTAGAGTGCAAAATTCAGACCAGAAGAGGACAAAGGAATTTACCCCAGTGGCCCCTCCTTTTTGCACTTACTGCAACTACATGAGCAACAAGGACTACTACTTTTACCAAGTACTCAAGAGAAAAATCAACAGCACTTGTCCTAGTAATTGCAACACTGCTTTTGTGATATACTCTGCACAGTGTAATGGCTAAATGCGACAAGTTCAAAATCAGGGTGTCACACCAGCTGTCTGACATCAGACTCCAGATCCTCAAAAAACAACTAGCTAAGTACTGCTGTGATTTACTTCCCAGGCCATGGAGGTTTCTACTTCCACATCCTGAACAAGTTCGTTAGGTGTCCACTTGAAGGAAACAAAAATGTCATTCTCGAAAAAATTATGTTAAGCTGGGTGCCAACCACTGGTCTTATGTCACTTCCATCAAAAGTGTGCTTGCACTCAGTAAACTAAACTACAGATATTACAGGTAAAACACTGTACTGTTTAATCCAGGACTTTGACATTAACTGTCAATTAGCAGTAATTGTTACTGTTAATATGAAAAAACCCAATCAAGAAATTAGATCTGGAGATCACTGCATGTACCTTGGTATGGTTTGTCTGATAATCTGGTAACAGAGAAAACAAGCCACTCCATTTACTTTTTTTTTCTTTTTTTTGTGACCCCAAGATGTGTGTACACCCAAATGGTAACTGTCAGGAGTTTGAAAATGCTTTTTAAATCTTGATGTGTACAAAATTAAACAGCAACTTTCATGTACAGTATATGAACATGTTTTCTACTACTAATTTGGGACTTGGACTCTCCTTTTGGTTGTTAGCAGTGTGAAAAGGGGTCCAACACTAGCCTCCTAGTTTGACAGACAGCCCACACCCATACTGACTACATCAGCCTCGTACATCATCTAACCCTGCCCTGGGCCCCATGGCACCACACCCCTCTATGAGCAGACTGGTCAACTGCCCTTCCACCTGATCCCTCCCAGTTTCCAGCTCTTTATCTAGACAGAAACAGAGCTATCCAGCCCTCTTTTGCAATGACTTCACCACCTAGAACCTAAAGATAGGAAGAATCTGAACGGAAGAGCCTTCAATAACTGCTAGACCCAGGAAGATATTTGATAGTGAAAACCAACACCACAGAACCATGTTCTGAGACCAGAGGCATTCTCCCGGTCACTGTGGATACCTACACCAAACAGATATAATTTTTTTTTTTATCCACTTGGCTTGCATTTAACATATTTTTTGTAATTTGCAGTACAATGAAAACTATTATCCCAGGACCCTACTCCATACTATACCACAGGCACAGTTTGCCTGTGCTAAAAGAAGATATGAGATACTTATTTTTATTAAAGGTGTTGTATAGTCTGCATTTCACCACATGATGGATTTTTATTGCATGGGCACAAAAAGCCTATACAAAAGGCCCAAACTGTACTTATACTTTTCTTCCTACTTGTGCCCCTCCATGAGTTCTGTAAAAGCGAGCTCTGTGACTTGTTTCCACTGCAAGCTATTTCTCTGGATGCAAATATCTTTCAAAGAATGAGAGTCACCTAGTGTGTCTCTAAGTGACTAATTCCTCTGCATATAAAAAGGTCTGCCATCATCAAGAAGAATGACGCCTGTTCACATAAGTCATGTATATCAGCCTCTTACAAGCATGTACTGTACTATACGCCAAACAACATAAAGTTAGTCTTTCATAATGTATTTCAGGAAATATGAGCCCCGTAAAATGGCCAAAGCCTCTCATATTACATGTAATACAAGCACTGATAAGGACAAGTCAAAATGAAAAAAACTTCTGTAATAAAGCTTTCAGAATTTGCTTTAAGGAATATGAGCCCCACAAAGGCAGGCATAGTCTCTCATATACCACATGTGATATAAAACAGGCTAATAAAGTCTGGTGATAGCTTCGCATAAAGAGGTATTTTCAATGTGCAAACTGTAAACCACCCTATTCAATGGAGCTAATGAAGCTCAAGAGAAAGTACGTTCTTAAATACAGTTCTATAGTGGTAGGGTAGTGCATGGTGTGTTGTCACTTACTGTTTGTTAAAAATAAAGCCCTTTTAACTAATAACGAGATTCCACAGGTTGTTAAACTGGTACACCCTCACCATACCTCTCAACCTTGAAACAGCAAAAATCTGGGCAAGGCCCATGAAAAATAGGTATGTAACCCCGTCCACTCCAGTGGAATTGTGGGATACCAACTTTCACACAAACTGAAGAAAAGACAACCAAAATATGGCACCAGAATCCCCCTGCAGCCATTCCAATGTCCCATTACCTGGCTATTTTGCCCCATTTACCATAAACACTAATGTGTGCATACTGCTTTACTTCTACAATGATTATTGGATTTTATTTTTACACTTTACAACACACAAACACAAATAGACATATGTTAAACAAAGCAATACTGTCTCACAATGAAAATAGACATGGCATTAAAACTCCTCTGCCCTTGAAACTCACATTCATTAAACTAGCAACAAAACCTACACCACATCCAAAGAAAATGCATCTGGTCAGTGGTGGATAAAGATTACCTTTGGGTTGTTTTCAAATCACTGTCCCCTTGCACACAAACCAAGAAACATACATGTTACACCTGCCTGACTTTAGTAAATTATATTCCTTGTATAATACAGCACACTTGTTAGAGCACATTTTAAATTTATTGTTTGAACATTTTTTCAGTAGGTAATGAAACAAAATTCATGAAACAGTAATGGCAAAACTGCCCAATTCAGAACATTTCTATCATAAAAGTCTATTTACACACACACAATATACATATAAAAATAGAATAACAGTAGTGTAAGGCATAGGCATCTTGCACAGCTTCTTACACTTATTTTCAATTTAAGTTTTTTTTTTGGTGGGGGCGGGACAAAAGGCCAAAAAACAGGGACACATTTTAAACACTGCTTGTATAATTTTGTAAAGTTGCTAGAATAAAATGTTGTGTTACCACCATGCATTTCACTGGCAAGTCTTGAACACAAGGCTCTGTGCACTACAGTCAGAGGAACATACCACTATGCCAAATCAGCAGCTTGTTTCCCAAAGGATAGGAAGACTGAAACTTAAATGGCTATATCATTTAGTGAATCCAGTTCTCTCTTCTCACCATAGTTCTCAACCTCTTAGCCCAACAAACCTGGACAAGCCAATAATGGGGGAATACAGCCCCAAAATAGGGACACGTTTAAAATACTGATCTTATAAACTTATACAAGGAATATAATGTAGCAATTTTCTAATCCAGCATACTTAGATACAGCACATTTTAAATGTATTGTTTGAACATTTTTTCAGTAGGCAATGAAACAAAATGCATGAACCAGTAATGACAAAACTGCCCAATTCAGAACATTTCCATCATAAAAGTCTACTTACACACACGCACACACACAAAATAAACATATAAAAATAGAATGACAATAGAGTAAGGCATAGGCATCTTGCACAGCTTCTTGCACTCATTTTCAATTTAAGTTTTTTTTTTTTTTGGGGGGGGGGGGCAAAAGGCCAAAAACTCGGGGACACATTTTAAACATTGCTTGTATAATTTTGGAAAGTTGCTAAAATATAATGTTGTGTTACTACTATGCATTTCACTGGCAAGTCTTGAACACAGGACTCTGCGCACTACAGTCAGAGCAACATACCACTATGTCAAATTAGCAGCTTGTTTCCCAAAAGATAGGAAGACTGAAACTTAAATGGCTATCATTTAATGAATTCAGTTCTCACTTCTCACCATAGTTCTCAACCTCTGGGCACAAAAAACTTGGACAAAGCCAACAATGGGTGAATACAGCCCCAAATTAGGTACAAATTTCAAATACTGATCTTACAAACTTGCTAGAATAAAAGGTTTTTGTTACCATTTATTTTCTGAAAAATATGAAGTCTGAAATTCAAATGCTTGTCATTATTCAATAAATTCAACCTTCAGTGATTTGTCACAAACATCCTGAAACCACAGAGTTTATGAGGAACAGAACAAAAAAAATCACAAGTGGTGGTGGCTAGGGAGTACCTCTAGCCACCAGGTGTATTATAAAGGGGGCATTTTCACACAAACACACACACACTTAAAATCCAAACTCCTTTGCAAGCAGCATTCGAAGTTAAGTTTCCACCCCGTTACCTTAAAACTGACAAGCTCCGTTCAAACGCACTTGAATGGAAGCAGCAGCATTTAGCCCTTCCTCCCATTACCAATCCAAACTGACAGGCTCATTCCACATAACATCCCCATAACATCTGAAAAGAAGACTTGAACGAAAGCAGGCAGCCGGCATTTAAACAGAAGCCCACTTGCAGCATTTGAACAGCCCAGCCGGAAATGTGTGCAGAGCTCAATTCCGATAGGCTGGTAGCACCAATAGTGCTAACGTCATCACGCATAGGATGATGTCAGCCAAAACAGCGCGAAATGTAAAACTAAAGTGGAAAAAATTGGAATTGAGGGGGTGTCACTCAGGAATCGTGGCACCCCATCATTTGGACCCCAAAACACGGTAAAAAACAAGTAATTCGGAATGGTTGGGAGGTATGACCCTCACATTTCTTTCTGGAATATTCAAATAAGGGACTAACCTCTACAATTTTGGGACTGGCTCTTTGTTATTCAATCTCTCTCAGATTTTCCTCCAATCAGCTTTCCTGGAACCTCCCATCATTGTCTGTAACTTTCTTTAAATAACTGACTAGTTGAATTTAATGTATTAGAACAAGAACACTCATCCAGCTATCTGCTTAACTGAATAATCTACTCGAAACTTCAACAAGGTACTTTTATTCCTCCCACAGACAGGGCTTCAGGGAGATAGGGTCTCCTAAGCCTGCTAACTAAAGTGATTTTATCTGGACTAATCATTTGTAGTCTTTCTATCAAAAATAAGAGGAAAATATACACACTCAGAATTCCTGCAACATCTGAACAATTACAAACTAATTTTTGAGACAATATGGCTTTAAAGCAGCACAGGAAACAAGTAATCTCAAATGATGTTGCCAATTTCACTTCCAATAAACAATAATGGCACTACCAAGGAAATCTTTTTAGATCCGTTAAGACGTTTAATACAGGGGATCATACCACACAACTAAACATTCTGTATAGCTACAGTCATGTAGGTGGTTATTTTCAGGCACAAATATGTAAAAAGGAATAATGCAATTTCATCCCCATTTGCAGTGCTGCAGGGCATCCATGCCTATCAACTGCCTAGAATTTTGTAAAATATCCAGAATTTTGTCTCATATTTTTTGGTCCTTCCCTCATGAAGTGTGAGGTTTTATGTGAGATCATGGAGGATTAATATCCCTAGATAATAACAGACATTTGAGTTTCAGACTTCATAAGTCTTCAGAAAACAAATACTAAAGCAAAACCTGTTATTCTATGTTTGAAGTGCAATATTTGAAATCTGTCCCTGATTTTGGGCCTTTGACCCATGCCCATTATGTTTGGTTCTGTCCAGAATTCTTGCACTAAACATTCAGAGATATTAGGGGAATCCCTCAAGGTTCAGTACAAGAACCTTTTTCAGACATTCTATAGAAATTGTGAGGCAAGACACAGAGAGTCATTGCAGAACTGCCACGCTGGTGCAATATGCAAATGATCAATCAACTTCCTTCCTTGTTGCTGCTTTCTCTCATAGTTAGCCACAAAAAAAATCTTCAATTCTGAAATTGTGGATATTAACTGTAGGGATACTTACTGTATGCTCTCCAATAACAAATGTCATGCTGTGCATGATCCACTACCCAGTTTCAAATCAACTAATTATTTCAATATCTCCTATTTTGAGGTTCAGAAGTTCAAGTCTCAGACTCCACTTAAATCCAAGGATGTATTAATCAAAACCTGCACAACAATGAAGCCAGGTAAATTCTGTTTGAACAAACCCAATTAAAAAAGGATACCTTTTCAGAGTTAAAAACTCTTTGCCCTTTTTTCACTATAGCAATATATTTAATTCCTTCACTCTTTTATTCAGCACATCTGCACACTAAACTAAAGTCACCACTAATTCACAAACCTGAATTTCCACATATGGTGCGAGTCATCATGAAAAATGATACCACTGTCTTTTGATCCACAGCATAAACATGCTTGAAACTGAGCATCAACATATCCTCTAGACAGCTAAATTTTTCATGTAACCCCAAATATCTGTGGGTTACATGAAACCTCTATGGCCCAAATATCTGGCACTAACAAACTTACTAAGCTGGCATAAGCCTCAGTAGGTGTTCCAATCCTCTACGTGAAGGTCAGAGTTTTGCAGGTTTTGATTACATCCTTGGTGGTCTGCAACCTGAATTTCTTTCCCTGCAGATCCATAAACAGACATGGAGATGCACACTACATACACTAAATAAGCAATTGTCTAGTCTAAGGTCCATCTCAAACAGCCATACATTTAAGCACACATTACAGAAGCATTTCTCCAAACAATGGCCACTTGATTGTGCGGTAATGGAAATATTACTTAATGCCATTTTTACATGCAGTATACCAATTAATTCCTATTTTTGTTTTTAGTAAGTAGATGAAAAACATATTTAGATATACATTTCTCAGTTTCCTTACACATACAACTAACTCAAAAATATATTACTATATTATATATGTCAGTATGTTTTACAAATGCTTGGAGCTTTTCTTCTCATGACTCCAGTGAAAACAGGATATTCCAGGTTGGGCATACAGATCGGCAAATGTGAACATTCTTTGGACAAGGAGCAGGGGAATGAGGCAAATAATATTTTCTTTATCACCACTAAGTGGGAGTTGCTGCCATACTGAAGCATTCAGGCAAAAATAATTGCAATTACAAACTTCTGGGAAAACAATACGAATGAAATGGTAACCCACAACAATACAATGATATGCTGCATCTAAACATTTCAATGATGGGAATGAAGGTGTAGCACACATTTTAGATACTCCTAATTTCATAACGTTTCATAATGTACTTCCTATACAGCTTACTACAACTTAAGCCTAGTTTCATTAATCTGTAAAGAAAAAATGAAATACACAGAAAAATAGTACTTCATTATTAACAAGCATAATCAGCACATAAAATAATTAATACTATTCTTCTTTTAAACTATTAGTTTCATAATAGTTAAAATACAAGCAATAACTCATAGCAGGCAATCTGATGAGCAGAACACCATTCAGTCAATAAAGCTGCTGCATTCCAATCTAAAATTCTTGGCACTTCAATCCAGTGAATGCAACCCTTATAAAATTGAAAAGTCAGACACAGACTATATATGGGGCAGTTTTATGTTACATGTGGCAATTTCCTTAAAATGCCTTGCAGGTGTTGTGAATTCACATCCAATTTTCAGCCCAATGAACGCAACTCAGTGATAAAGCAAAATTAAGTCAGAGATGGCAATATTCTAACTATCCCTTACAGTACTTTAAACTCTTCTATTGATGTATTACATTAACTACATAAATAGTAATCTTCATATGGCATTCATAATTGGTGTACAGGTAGCATACAAACTACTCCAAGTAGATGACAAGCCACAGTCTTACAAAAAAAGTGCAATATTCTCATGAATGTGCAGATGGGCTTGTCCAACACAAAGGGAGCTGCTGTGTCCAAAATCTCAATATGCAGCAGTAAATAGCCGTTTTCATCTGCAGTTTACGCTGGTAACAGCCCTAGCATCAAGTACCAGTCCACGTGGATTTCCAGCTGATCTCTACCAATTGGCAAGCCTGTACCACTCAACTTTCACCCAAGTCCAATGGAGAAAGAAAACTGAACAAATCAATAATAATGAAACGAAATCGCGTAAACAAAGTACTTGCCACTGCCTTAACGTAAATGAAATGTTACAGCCAACTACTAACCTGCTGCTCCAACCTGGCGCTATATACTCTCACTAAATCTGCCATGCTCTTGATTCTACTAGGAACCAACCGTCTACGCTGCCCGACCGGCAAAAGAGAGAGGAAACTTCCGGCGGAAACTAGTACAGACCAAAGGTAGTGCCGCAGGAGAGTGAGTTCACCCTTCTGTTGGTCGAATACTAGTAGTGGTGGTAGTCAATGTAATGCTCACTCTTTGTCTATTACTTAAAAATCATTACATCGCATCGTTTGTTTTTAAGTAAAGTGTTGCTGGTATAAGTCTAGAGTCTATAGGGAGTAGAGACACTGTTGGAATTGTATTCAGGCCCTGTAATTTCTCATAAATTCACTTGGATTTGCTATTTTTCCGTCATATTGAAATGTTTGGATACATAGCTGTCAACCAATATGAGACAAATCCAGAAATAATTGTCACTTAAATATTAGTACATATTATTAACTTGAGACATTGACAGAAAAAGAGAGTGTGAATTAATATACATTTTCTGATAAAGTCAATAACTCTAAAGTGTACACCTCCGATTTCCAAATTCACCAGTATTGAGGGATTAAGAGGGACAGAGCTAAAATCTGAGTCAAAATCGGAGAGAATTCAGATGCTATGTTTGGATGTGGTGGTTATGCGTATAGGTGTGGCCTTTAATACAATTAGTATTTGCATGGCAAGATAAAATGGTATTGCGGAGCCTTTGTATTGGCGGTCAGGTGTTCTCAGTTCAGTGTAAAAGGCAACATCTTAATATGTAAGTTTTCACAGTGAGCTGCTTTGGGGACATCTGTTACTGCAAGTTTTGCACTCCAATTGAAGTGCATATAAATTGCAATACTTTTTGTTAATCTAATTAATTCTTCCACTTCACTCAAGCTTAAGCAAGGTTGGCACTTTTGGAAGAGGAAAGTCCAAAAGAAAGCCCATCCTTTGGTCTGCCCCTTGCGCCATCAATTTTAATAAGCTAAATGTGCACTGTTGCAACTGCTCTGGGGCACAGAGGGAAATTCACCTGTAGTATGCCTCCACAAACCCGTAGAGAAAGGGAGAGCAAGTAGTTGGAATAGTGTGGAGTAGGCTACAATGGATCTATCTGATCAGTTTGACTCAGATTATCAGTTTTCAGTTAGCAACATGGGTGCTGTAGGAGCCAGATGGGGAATGATAAGACTCAGCAGATGACACTGGCTGACCCATCTTGGGAGGAAGCAGGTGGACCAGCTCACTGTGTGGCTGATGCTTCAGGAGTATAAGTGTATAACCACAGTTCTTAATAGGTCAGTGTGACTGTGAATTGAACATCAGTGCACCACATTGGTATAGGATAGTATGTGTGGTCCTGCACATGTGCTACCTATTGGCAATGGTGGCAAAAGTGTCAGTTTCCTCTAGAGAGGGAGTTGGGTAAGGGGAAGTCATTAACACATAACTGTCGCATCTAAAGAGACTGTATAGTTCAATTAGAGTCTCACCCAGTAAGGAATCAGTGGGCATTGGGTACTCAAAATGGCAATTGTTCAGATTAAGAGAAGCCATCTTGCTTTGCATAGCTATGTTTTGTTGTAGGCATAACTGAACATTTCTTTATTGAGTGTTAGACAGATTTTGAAGAAACTTTTTTTAACAGCACTACTGTATTCCTTTGTAAATAAAGAACACTGGCTGTTGGGGTAAGTCTTACAAATACTGACCATTTAATTTTATTTGTGAAAGGTAAAACTCACACTCTGTTTTATATTTAGTATTAGGAAAAAAGAAGAGTTAGGGAGAGTGATGAATGTATTCATAATAGACACAAATGAAAACTGTGGTAGTAGACACTTAATGTTTACTGGCTAGTTTCATGTACATAGAAAGAACGTGGCATCAGCAAGCATTTTCTGAATGACACAAGTATGAAACTAATTTTTTTTTTTTATTTATTGCTTTCATTAAGCAGGGTAATTCAGCTGGGCTGTGTTATCGCCTTATCAGCAGAGACCCAACACCAGTTACAAAATAAGCAGTTTTTATACAACAGAAAAAAAAGTAAATTAGCCTAGCTAGCTTAGTTGTTAGAACGTTAATACATTCGTAGGCAAGTAATGGGCTATTTGTCCTTAAGGGCCATTTTAATCCTAGCCATTTTCCCTTTTTGTGTTCGAATTAACCTATCCCATCTGGTTAGAGATTAGCCTTACCCATACCATGGTTGATAATTCTATATTATCCCTAACTATTTATTTATTTATTTATTTCGGTTTGATTACCAGGGGAGTCCACTGGGCCAGAAAGTGCCCATTTTCAGTGGAGGCCCGGGGAGAAAAGCTCCATAAGCAATATGATACAATAAAGGTTACATAATGTTGAAGGTAAAGTTACAATTATTAACTGGAATCATATAATAGATATTTTGAGGGTACACATGCATGGAATAAAGAATTTAAGAGCTGCCTCTGTCCATCAGTAGTACAAGGGGTAATCTTGGGGTAAATTTTCTGTTTCTTCTCCATATACCTAAGTTGCACTTGAATATGGACAGAGATGAACTTTGTCTTATGTGGATGGGTACTCTGTTCCAGAGCAGCAGTGTCCTTTGCATATACCTGTCCCTCCAAATAATTCTGTTGATGTTGCAGAAGAGCTTCATTTAGAGTATTTCTGATGTCATTTGACTTTCTGATATGCAGTAAATCCGTCAGTATTGGTTCGGAGGATGACATGTGTGTCAAACGCAGGTCACCTCGTAGCAGTCTGTAAGATACTGAGTATAGTGATAGGGCTTTGAGTCGGTCCATGTAAGACATGTTGCTTAGATCTGGTATCCTTTTAGTAAGGTATCTCTGTGGGCATTCCAGTTGTTGCATATGTCTATAGAGATACATGCCAAAAGGGTCATTAGATTAAATGACTGGCCTAATTCGGTTTGAATAAATGGAGACAATGGCATCCCTAGCTCTAGATAGCATCCCTTTGTTTATAAGCTGTGCGGTATACAAGGACTTTCTTACAACAACAGACACATGTTGGTCAAAAGTTAGGTTACTGTTCACATAAGTTCCCAAATCCCAAACAACTGGGTCTGCTCTCAGGGGGTGTATTGTTAATCTGGTAGATCCGTGGGATAGATGACTTCCCAAAGGATACAATAATGTATTTGTTTTTGCATCTAGTTTCAGGCCATGATTTTAGCACAGTTATTTATTTGGGACAAACCTTCCTGCAGGATGGCAAAGTCATTTGGGAATTCATTCAGTGACTGCTCCTAGCTTGCAGTAACCTGCAAACTTAGTCAGCCAGAGTCCTTTGGTATTTGCTTTTACTTCAGAAAAGTAGATGCCAAACAGGAGAGGTCTCACCACAGAACCCTAGGGGACTCCACTGGTGAATGGTTTCTTTGTGGACATAACTTCCCCTATTTTAATTTCCTGCATCATTTCTGTGAGCCATTTGGCAGTCCAGCAGGTAACATAGGGGTTTAATCCCAGTATATTTAGCTTTTCTACTATGCCATAGTGGGGAACTGTGTCAAAAGCTTTGGCCAGGTAAAAGTATACTGTGTTTACCATTTTGCCTTAATCCATTGCTTTGATGACCTTTTAAAAAAATCCTCTAGGTTAGGTAAGAGTGAGCTGTCCTTGATGAATCCAAACTAAGACAGTTCCAAGGATTGGAGGTTTTCTACATCCTGCTTGATTAGTTCCACAATAAGTCTTTCCATGGCTTCGCATATGAGGTTAGACAGACTTATGGGTCTGTAATTGCATGGGTTTGTGGAAGGTACTCCCTTATGCAGGGAAATGACTGTGGCTGTTCTCCATTTGATTAGTACAAAACCTGTATGGAGGCTGAGATTGAACAGTGTTGTTAGGGTATTCAATCTTAATCTTAATGTGAGACTCAATCTTGGTGTCATGCGTTCTGTTAAAATAGCAAACTGACCAAGACACTGTACAACTGTATTCGTACTTAGTATAATATTTATTAATCCTACCGACAAAAACACTACTGTCGAGATATTAACATTTTCTGTATACACTGTACTTCCTCAAATGACTCTCAGGTTCACGAGCAAATGTCCTCCTAACCAGTTGTTTTCTGTCACTTTTATGCAACCTAAATTTTAATCTTGAAACATTTTTGGCATATCTGTGGCTTTACTGTGAAACATCTGTACAAAATGCAAAAAAATAAGCCAGCACTCACTGTGGAACAATAAATGCATCAGTTTAACGCATGAAACAAGAGTCAACAGACCGGTTTCGTCCTGAAAGCCTTTACCAGTGAAAAGAGATTACTCTAATAAATCAAATATATATATATATATATATATATATATATATATATATATATATATATATATAGTGAACCCAAAATAATTAATTTGGCAAACAAGCCAATAAGCACTCACAAGTGATCATTAGGACCAGGTGGAAATAATCCACCTAGTCTAACTATCCATGTTTTTTCTTCTATATTGAGAATGTTGTGCCAACCAACTTTGAAACATCTATGACCCAAAATTTTATCAATAATAATAAATTTAAAAGTGGCAGAAGGATGAACAAGAGTATGTTTAAAAAGTGCATTAGTAGAAAGCTTGTGCCTAATGTTGCTAAGATGTTCTGATATACATAACCTAAAGGATCTGGAGGTCTGACCAATATAAAATGCTGAACATGTACAGACAGCTAAGTAAATGACCCAATCATTACCACAATTGGACAGGACATTTATAGAAAAAATATGTGGTATGGTCTTATTAGAAAATTCCTTAGTTTGATAAATGTACTTACAGAAGGAACAATGGCCTCAAGGAAAGCAGCCCACTGCCCTGGTGCCATCCAATGTAGTCTGTGACAAGCCACCACGCCAGCTTCTGTCCCTTAATCAACTTCTAAGAATATTGTGGACCTTATCCGTTTCTGAGAAGACCAGGGTGTACTCTTGTGACAAGATAGCCATTTCTTTTCGCACTGTTAGCCATTTTCATTTGAATCCAGAAAAACACACAGAGGCACAAGGACAACGTAATGAAAAAATTTAATACAACAATATCCAATAGTGCAAAGCGCTTTTCGTCCCTTACTGTGAAGAGACTTCTTCAGGCAAAATCACGTAAAAATTCATGTTGCTTATATACTACACCCCTCCCCTAATTACCACTGATTAACATAATTAATTTCATTACTATAAAGTAGCTATAAAACATTTCTTATTACAAAAATAATAAAAATGGATGTATAGAAATATGTATAAAAGTAGGTATATATATAAAAATAAGAATACATATGTAAAAATATTATTATACTAATAAAATTTATGAAACATATAAAAATGAATCTGTAACCATTAATTTAGGCTACCTCAACAAGTTTTTTTTCAATTTGAGGATGCAGGTGATAGAATAAACGTCATTTAACCCAGGTGGCAGACATGCCCTACTTCGTAGCTGCCAACATAATTCCAATTTTTCAAGCATTAATGATTCCGGGCCACCCCTACCATCACAATTGATACAATCAATTGCCCTGAATTCAAAAATATGATCTGGATGGACATCAATATGTCTGGTTAGTGCATTTTCTAATTTAAGGTTCCTGATATAGGACAAATGTTCATACACCCTCTCTCTTAATTTCCTATCTGTCTTACCAATATAGAAAGTGGGGCACTTTTGACATTGTGCTAAGTAAATCACACCCTTGGATTGACAATTGAATCTATATTTCGTAGTATATTTACGTTCTCTGATATTAAAAGAAATTCCTGTTGTCATGTGGACGCAATATCTACACATACAGCACTTAAACATACCTTTGCTTCTCTCATGTAATAGCTGCTTACTTTTACATTCTAAAATGTTCTTTAAATTCTTACCACGCTTAAAAATAAATTTGGGTGACACTTTAAAATATTCTTGGATAGTATGGTTATTGATAATGTATTCCCAGTTCTTAAATATGATGTTACTAATGGCAAAACTATCAATACTGAATGGTGTGATGAAAGCTGAACTTACATCATCATGGGTAGATGGACTCATACTATTACTTTAATTCACTGTTCCAATTTCTAAGGGAATGGTATTTTTCCTAACAAGTAGGATAGGTTTGTAGGCCCCTAATGTCCTTTTTGTTATAACCTCTTCAGTCAAGGGGTTTAAGAAACTCTGAGGGTATCCTCGGTTAAGGAACATGGATACCAAATTTACACATTCCTGTCTAAATTCATCTTCCTTGGAAACCATGCGGGCAACTCTAACTAGTTGACCCTTGACCACTGATCTTTTTTGGTGTATGGGATGGCAGCTACTATAATGTAGGAAATTATTACAGTAGGTTTCCTTTCAAAATATGGTTGCTGTGTAACAGCAGTTTTCAACATCTTTTTTCAAAAGTACGTCTAAATAAGCTATCTGACTGTAATTAAAAATGTAAGTAAAAGATAAAAAGTCAGTCGTACTATTGAAATATAACTGCCTACCCTCAGTTTCATTCCCCTGGATTAATATAAATATCTCATCCAAATAACGTGTATAAAACTTGATTTGGCATAAAATATGGGCCATGTCAAATACATACTCGTGTTCCCAGTGGGCCATGACAAGGTTGGCAAAACTGGCACCACAGTGCCACCCCAATTTTTTGTAAATAATATTTACCATTGAATGTAATAAAGTTAAAACTCAAAATCAAATCTAATAATTCTTCCATCAAAGAAATCTCTGATTTGGGTGCTTTTCTAACACGTAAAACATCTTTCACCCATTCAATGCCAAGTGTTTGAGGTATAGAAGAATATAAATCTTTTACATCAACTGTTAAAAGATACAATTGGTAAATTCACGTTCATTAATATTTGATAAAAAGTCCACGAATCCTTACAAATTAAGAGAGAGGGTGTATGAACATTTGTACTATATCAGGAACCATAAATTAGAAAATGCACTAGCCAGACATATTGATGTCCATCCAGATCATATTTCTGAATTCAGGGCAATTGATTGTATCAATTGTGATGGTAGGGGTGGCCCGGAATCATTAATGCTTGAAAAATTGGAATTATGTTGGCAGCTACGAAGTAGGGCATGTCTGCCACCTGGGTTAAATGACGTTTATTCTATCACCTGCATCCTCAAATTGAAAAACTTGTTGAGGTAGCCTAAATTAATGGTTACAGATTCATTTTTTATATGTTTCATAAATGTTATAGTATAATAATATTTTTACATATGTAGTCTTATTTTTATGTACATGCATATTTTTATAGATATTTATATACATCCATTTTTATTATTCTTGTAATAAGAAATGTTTTATAGTATGAAGTTGTCTTAGTATGTGTTTTAAGCAAATTTTCTAGTGATTAAATAAGTGTTTTTAGACATTAGAGGAGCAGTAATATAGATTGTGAATGAATTCTATGAAGCAGGTGTACTATATGTATTTAGTGAACAGATTAACTTTAACATAATTTTAATTTTAGTATAGAACTTTTATTGTTAACTACTTTATAGTAATGAAATTAATCATGTTAATCAGTGGTAATTAGGGGTGTGGTGTACTATATAAGCATCATGAATTTTTACGTGATTTTGCCTGAAGAAGTCTCTTCACAGTAAGAGACAAAAAGCGCTTTGCACTATTGGATATTGTTGTATTCAATTTTTTCATTACGTCATCCTTGTGCCTCTGTGTGTTTTTCTGGATTCTTCATCCATTTTCTTTTGTTTGATCTGTTCAGTCAATTGTTTTTTTTTTTTTTTTTTTTTTTTTTAACAAAAACGTTTTTCTTAAATTTTCATGTATGACACAGGCAATCTTACATTTATAAATGAAAATAAACCATAATAACACAATCTCAGTTGCAAACATTACACCTGACAAACCATGCCAACACAACTGTAGCTGCAGGAACTCAAGCATATGCCTTACTTCATGTCATTAATGTTCGGAAAAGTGCATTGGGGAGGAGGGAAAAAGTTTAACTGCAAGTAACAATTTTTTTCTTAAATAGTACTATTTTTGTAGTGTGTGGTTTTCTTTACATGCTATAAAGTAAAGTTTTCTCAGTTATTTTTAAGTGTACTAGGAATTGCAAACATGTGCTGCTGTTCCTTTTTTTCTTTTCTTTATCTCTTCTTTTCTGTTTCTTCTTGTTTAGTTTTCAGAAATGTAGGCACTGCAATGTAAAAGAAAAAGCCTAGTTAAAAAGCATGACAAGAGAAAAATTAATGTGCTTTTTCTCATTCTTCCGTGGGGGAATGACTGGATTAAGGTCCTTAAACTGATTTGGTAACAAGTTTTAAGAGAGAGTAAGTTAAATGAAAAATAATATTGAATATTATAAGACTTTTTCCTAGCAGTTCTGCAGCTGGTCTTCATGTTTCCATGGAAACAATCTGATAAAGGGAAAGGAGGGTGGCCTAGTGGTTAAGGTGTTTGCCTTACAAACACAAGGTGCAGGGTTTGAGTCTCACAAGGGATAAATGGCTAGGCTTAAAATGGCTCGCAGGGGCAGTTAGCTTAGTACTAACCTATAAACCTATAAACCTATAAAGGGAAACTGGCTACAGTCTGGTGGAGAGTGACTGGCTGACGGGAAAAAAGAAAAATTAGCTAGGAACATAATGTTCTCCGAATGTATTCAGGGGTTTTCTAGCTGGAAAAGCTATAAAGCTAAGACAAAACCAATTGGCTCTTAGTAGAAGCACAGGCTGCACCATACATTTTAGCATGCATAATCTTTCTTTTACTGTCTTCCCAGATACCCTTAACTTCATAGCCCCCATAAGAAAAAAGAGAATGAAACATAACCATGTTTCTTGGCTATCTAAGGCAACCAAACAACTACTGATTAATAGAAACTGAGCATGGCACAAATGAAGAAAAGATAAGACACCACCCAATGAAACCACCTTCAAAATACTTAGAAAACAAAGCAAAGCAGGTCATTAATCAGGACAAAAAGAATTACTTCTCCCAGCAAATAAACACCCAGAGTAATAATCTCAGACATTTCTGGAAATCTGTCAACTCATTACTAAATCCTGGCAGCACCCAAAACCCATCTCCATTTCCAGACAAAGCCCAGTTGAAATCACTGAAATATTTAATAAAACCTTTATTGACATTATCCTTACATTAGTAAATGCAGGCAGTACCCCAACCCCCATTAACCCATCCACCATACCTCAAGGCAACATCAGCTCCATACCATCCTTTAAATTCCAACCTGTATCAATTACTTGGCAAATTGAAACCGGACTTGTTATCCACTAATAATCTCCCCCCGGAATACCTCAAAATTAGTGCTAAGGCAGTAGGTTTCCCAGTAAGTATCCTTATAAACCGATCACTTGCAGAACACACAGTCCCCCAGCTCTTGGAAAAAAAAATCAATAATCACCTCACTTCATAAAGGTGGAACCAGTCATGACCCATTTAATTTTAGACCTACTTTCATACTATCCCCTCTATCTAAAATAATGGAAAAATGCATCCACAAACAACTTGTTGAATATCCAACCAGCAACAACCTACTGTCCCCTTCACAACATGGTTTTCAACCATCCCACAGTACCATTAGTGCCCTAGTCTCCTTCACAAATTTCATCTATAATGCCCTAGATAGTAACCTACTTACATCAATCCTGTTACTGGATATTTCAAAAGCATTTGACATAGTCTCCCACATCAAACTTATCCAGCAACTGCAATCACTAGGATGCTCTGATGCCACCCTAACTTGGTTCACTAGTTACTTGGAAAACAGACAGCAATCCATAAAATGGCAGAATAACCTCTTTAGTTTTCTCCCAAATAACATAGAAGTGCCCCAGGGGTCAATCTTAGGACCCCTACTATTCAACATTTTTATAAATAAATAAAGTTCTCTCTGGCTATAGAACCATACAATATGCAGATGATTCAACCATAATCTGTACCTCCAATAACTTCTCTGACCTCCAAATGTTAACACAAAAGGCCTTTACATCCGCAGAACTCTGGCTAAACCAATCACAGCTATTACTTAACCCTAATAAATCTAAACTACTCATCTTTGCATCTAAACCTGTTCCCACAGACCTTACTATATTCTCCATAAGCAAAACCCAAATAGAGTTAGTAAATTAGGCTAAACTGCTAGGAATTACCATTGACAGCAAACTTAGCTTTGACTTGCATATTAATAATGCAGTAAAAAATACTCAATTCAGATTAGGCAAACTTTACAGAAACAAACACTACTTAGACAAATTCATCTGAATAAAAACTTTCAAAAAGTCTTATCCTTCTAACCTTACTATATGGGTCCCATATCTTCACCAATCTCCACAATTCTTTGCAACACAAACTGCAGTCCTGTTATTATAAGATTGCAAAATTCGCATCAGCCCAACCAAATTGCACCCACCATTGCCAGGCTACTAGAGAACTAAACTGGCTAGAATTTGCACATTACCTACATTACACACAACTTACCTTTACCCATAAATTCATTTATAAACCTAAGTGTTGCCCTTCCCTGAAAAATATTATTGAACCTTACATCCCATCCAAAAATCTATGCTCTAATAACAAACACCTACTTAAAATATCAAAACCTAGTAAAAGAGCAGGTAGCTGCCTCTATTCCCTTTCCATTAACTTAGCTGTGGAACACCCTCCCATCATCAGTTACAGAATTAGACAACATAATTTCCTTTAAAAGAAAACTAAACCAACATCTCAATGATAACCCCAGCTGCACATGCAACACATATCCACAGCCTCCTTAATCTAGCAAAACCATTTCACATAGCAAATATACTTTTGTATATATCATACGGTTACACCATATGAGTTATCCCTAATCTTTAGTATCCTAGTCCACACGTCTGTACAACTATCTTAACACATTTTCTCTTCTCTGTCACTTTCTACTTTTATTACTACCATTAAATACATGTTACCTATAATCTACATATTCCTACCACCTAGCTACAAGATTCTAACTATATATATATATATTACTTTTAAGTTTAACTCTTTAATTCTACCTTCCCACCACACTTAGCTTTCCATTTTCCTACTCCCCCCCCCCAAAATTGAGCTGTATTATTAAATATTTCTAACTGTATATTTTCCTACATGCTAATGTTCCATTGTTACTGTATTGTGCCTTTTTACAACATATGTGCTGTTTAGACAGTTTTCTGTATTATTTCACTTGCTTTATAAGCAATTGTTTCCTTACAAATTCATATAATAATTTTCATGTAACTTGGAGCTTTTCTCCCTGGCCCAATGGACTTTCCCAGTCAAATGTCAATAAATAAATAACTCAAATCTGTGAGTGTGGCTATCAGTTTGGGACATTTATTCCTATTAGGAGGGTAAAACTTCAATATCTTAACATGTACATAGTTTTGGCTGTTAGTATTAAATTAATAGGTTGGCGTTATTGGGGATGCATTTGTTTTTTCATTTGAGGGCTTTCAAGAAAGCAAAAATTTTTGTAAGATGTGACCTAGGCTCAAATGGATATGACAAGAAACAACTGTATAAAAGTTCCACTTGCCAGTGTATGCACGTAACACAAAAGCTGGAACTAGACATTTAACAAAAAAAGGTGTTATACATAAAAGGTGGGAATAATAACTTTTTA
This sequence comes from Protopterus annectens, assembly GCF_019279795.1. Classification (NCBI taxonomy): domain Eukaryota; kingdom Metazoa; phylum Chordata; order Ceratodontiformes; family Protopteridae; genus Protopterus; species Protopterus annectens. The sequence goes on along the minus strand of NC_056733.1, from coordinate 1,885,741,210 downwards.
ATGCAATTATCAGTGGTCTCACAGATAAATACAGAAAATGTAGAATGCTAATAGTTGTGGTACAGGAGACACACTTAGAACTGAGCATGTGAATTTGATAAAGAAATGTTTTCAGAATGGTTATTCGGCGGAATACCTAGGACAAATGAAAAGAGGAGTACTTATATTAATTGCATGAGGAGCTCCAACAGTGATAGAAGAGCATAAAAAAATATAATAGTGACAGATTTGTAGTGCTAAGGGGCTGCTGACAAGAAGGAGGATTACACTGGTATGTATTTATATTCCCCCTAAAACTGCTATAATGGAGCTTAAGACATTTCTGGGAGAAATAATCAGTTTTCAGCAAAGAATATTACTTGTAGTTGGGACTGGAATGTGATTTGCAGCAGTGAAGATGCGTCTTGGGGCCCAGAAGGGAAAGTATAACAAAGGAGAGTAGATTTTTGAAACAAATTATGAAAATATTTGGCATGAAAGATGTGAATTCAGTTCAGACTGAATTTACATATTATTCCCCAAAATATGAACGAAGAAAAACAAAAATATCCAAACCCAGAAAAAACTGAATGGAGTAAATAACCAAGAGCACTGCACCAAAAATAAAAATCCAACAGTTTTATTCCACCATGATAAGAGTTTAGCGCTTTCGTCAAAAGTACATAAAACTGACTTCTTCAGAACTACATGACACACATAAAATGCTGATTTAAATAGCCTGCCCTACTCAAAAATTAGTCAAACAAGAAAGATGTCATTTCCTGCTAAAAATGTCATTTCCTGCTAAGAAAGTATGTAATTTCCTGTTGGAAAAAGATATCACTCCATGCTAAAAAACGTACCACCCCACTAAAGTAATACAACTGAATTATTGATCCATTGATTCCCCCCAAAATAGAGCATATGTTAAAAACATTACATAAAAAAACAGCTTTTAGTTTTAACATACAACTAATAGAAATTTTATCATTGAGCCCAGGTGGCACACATGCATTCCTCAAAATATAAAAAAACTGTGCTAGGCTAGACAGAATTTACATTTCAGAAGAGCATGTGTATTTAACTGAAGGTCTTGATAGGCACCCAATAACTATTGTAGGCCATGCACCAATAATATCTAAAATAAAAACACAGATTAATGAAATAAAAATTAGACACTGGCACTTCCCCCCTATCTGTTGAAAAGAGAGGAATTTAAGGAATGGGTAATGAAGATTATACAGGAGCTATTAGAGAAGACAGAAATTTCTTCTGAAAATATAGCTAGCAAGTGGGATAAAATTAAGGTGAAATTTAAAAATAGGGTGGAAATAAAAGAAATGGAGCTATGGTTAAGAAGTAACAAGAATTATTTAGAAGGACTGACAAATGTTAAAGTATTTCAGAATAGGGGGAAATCTCACAGAACAAGAAGAGGATCAACTGCAGAATGCTAAGCAGAAAATTTATTACCTTGATAATATGCACGTGTTTAGAAAGACTGATGTTAATCAACTGTTTTTTGATAACAACACTAGAGCACAAACACTTTTAGTACAACGACTCAGGCAACAGAAAGTAAAAAAGGCTGTGGCCAAGCTTTTAGGGAGCCTATAACAAGGAAGGTAACAAGAGAACCTGTAGAGGTATTAGAAATATTACAGAAATTCTATGGAAGTTTGTATAAGGCAGAAAAACATGGAAATCAAGAAAAGATGCAAATGGAAATGTTTATAGAAAAATTAAATATACCAAGGTTAAAGGTAGACAAGGCTCAATTACTAATGGTTAGGATAGGGGAGATGAGATAAAAATTGTGATGTATAACCAACCTACATGAAATTCTCCAGGAGCAGATGGTATTCCTGTGGAAGTTTGGAAGCTAGGATAGAAAAACTAATAGAAATCTGGAAGGTTTTGTTTAACAGAACTTAAAGAGGAGGAGAAGTGCCGACATCGTGGATAAAAAAAGCAGTGGTAGCTGTAATACCTAAAGAGGGTAAACATCCATTGGACCCAGCTTCATACAGGCCCATTTCAATACTAAACCATGATTATAAAGTGTTCATGTCTATAATGGTTAAAAGAATGACAAAAGTAATGCCAAAATTGATAGATTATGCATCAGTGTGGTTTTGATGAGGGGAGGCAAACATTTGACAACAATAACAGAACATTGATGATCCAGTTGGAAGCAGAATGTAAGAAAATACCATTGTTGTTGGTGGGTCTTAATGCAGAGAAAACATTTGACAGAGTAAGTTGGGACTTTATGGGCAGGATAATAGAAGCATTTTCATTTCCTGGAAACATTATAATGTTGATTATGAGGATGAACCAGGCAAGGCAAGAAAATAAGGGACTCAGAAATTCAAGGTTATAATTTGTATGGTAGTCAAGAAAAGCTGGCTCTGTTTGCAGATATTATTTTATACCTGTCAAAACCAGAAATAGACATTACAGGGTTGTGGAACATTCTGAGATAGTTACAAATCTTTTCAGGATACAAAATTAATGAAGCTAAAACAAAGGCAATAGCTGTAAATTATGAATCCACACACAAATTGGTTCAGTAATATCCTTATTTATGGGGACATGATAAAATAAAGTATTTAGGAGTATGGATTAAAATGATTCTGGTATGGCAGCTAAGGATATGTGGAAAGAGACTAAACAAAAGATCATACAAAAACTGAGAAAATGGAAGCTTTGTTATATGGATATAGATAGTAAGATAGAAGCAGTCAAAATGTTTTTGTCCCTTTAATCTTATACACAGGTCAGGCATATTTTTTCAGTCAGAGGAGAAGTTGTGGATAGCAATTAAAAAAGAGCTGAAGGACTATATCTGGGAGGGGAAGACAGCAAGAGTCAAATGGGATAAGCTTATTCTTCTAGTAGAACAAGGGGGATTGGGATTACCCAATTTGAAGGGGTATTTCAGAGTTACACATTTAAGACTCCTATAACAATAACCATGCAGAATATTATATCTATAAAGTAGCAGAAAGTATTCTAAAAACAAAGCCAACACAGGAATGGGGAAACGAGATTCTGCTGATAGAGATGACTACAATTAAACATATAGACAATAGTCAAAAGAGGGTTGGAATTTATTGGAGAAAACTGCCAAATGAACCAAGATTTTGGAAGCAAATAACTAGAGAGGGAAAGATGATAGAATGGGAAGATGCCAAAAATTTATTTGCACTACAGGTTAGAGATTGTCTTCCCTATCAAGCATTGATATCAGAGTATAGGCAAAGAGAAATGGGGGAGGAGTCTTAAATGAAAGACCAGCACTGATAGAGTTTTTAGTAGACTCTAGAACAGAAGCTGCCATTAAAAAAGAAATAATTAATAGAGCATATAAAATATGGCATGATAACTATAACAATCAATCAGACAAGATTAGAAAAGATTGGGAAGAGAGATAGGATAAGCAGTTCACAAAAAAAGAATGGGAGGATATCAGTTCACAAAAAAAGAATGGGAGGATATATGCAACAAAATCTAGAAGATTTAGGATTACTTTTGCTTGGAAATGTTTACATAGATATTTTATACCCCAAGTAGACTCTAGAGAATTTTTCCTCAAGTAGCAAATGTTGGAGGTGTGATGAGAAAGAAAGACTTAATTGAGAACATTTTTTCTAGGAGTGCAGTGAGTTGGCAGACTTTAAGGATTCCCTGTGGGATGCACTGCTGGAGATGCTGGGTGGGCAGATTGGTGTTATGGGGTGATGATTTTTCTGAGCTATAATACAGAATCAGAATTGCCTAGACATGGTAAGACCTTGCTGTCTCTAATTATGCCGGCTGCCAAAAAGCAATTACTAGAAAATGGAAATCAAAATCTAAACCAACAATATTTGAAGTAGTGAATATAGTAACAGAGATAAAACAACCAGAATTGAGATCTTTAGAAAAAGGTAGGAGCAAACTACATAGGAAAATGGAAATTGTGGGAACAATACATATGGAGGGAATGAGGTTTAAAAGAAGGCAGGACTTACATGAGCTATATAATGTTTGACTGAAATGATTGGGTAGATTATGAGTGTCATATAATGTTTGCAACTGGGAGAATGTCAGTATGGTTTGTGATGTAAATGCTTGCAACTAGAATTGTGTCAGTGTGTTTTCTTTTCATTTATTACATGTATGATTGCTTATGTTAGCTTATGCTATGATTTCTCTGCCTCCCCTCCCCTAGCGTGGTAGTGTGAACAAGCTGACCAGGTCCCTGAATCCATATATATGGTTTAAAATAAAACCTACACCACCTAAAAAGAGGAATACCCACTCCCCTTGATTACTGAAGTCCGCAGAATCCTCTCCAGCATCTGTGCTATTAAAACAGAGCAAAGTCCCTGAATCCATATATATGGTTTAAAATAAAACCTACACCACCTAAAAAGAGGAATACCCTCCCCCTTGTTTTACTGAAGTCGCGGAAATCCTCTCCAGCATCTGTGCTATTAAAACAGAGCAAAGTCCCTGAATCCATATATATGGTTTAAAATAAAACCTACACCACCTAAAAAGAGGAATACCCACTCCCCTTGATTACTGAAGTCCGCAGAATCCTCTCCAGCATCTGTGCTATTAAAACAGAGCAAAGTCCCTGAATCCATATATATGGTTTAAAATAAAACCTACACCACCTAAAAAGAGGAATACCCACTCCCCTTGATTACTGAAGTCCGCGGAATCCTCTCCAGCAACTGTGCTATTAAAACAGAGCAAAGTATGTGTTAAGTATATAGATTTTAAGCTGTCCTCCTAGCCTATTAGTGAGTATCCACATTGTAAGGTAAGGTACCTGGACAGCCATAACACATCTCTGTACACCCCACCTCTTACCCCCTCCTCACTCACTACCTGTCCAGATTCGTTCCTTGTTACCTACATAAGTATCACTTGATTAGCCCTGACCACTTTTAGCCCCTATCTCCCCTCTCAAGCTCCTATCTCCCCTCTCAAGCTACTACTAGTCTAACCCCTACTCCTCATCACTTTCTGTTCTCTCTCCTTACTCTGTCTTCTTACTGCCACATAGCCTCTCCCCACCACTCACCTTTATGTGTACACTCCCCTCATTCTGTACTTCCTAGCCACACCAACTCTCATCTAGTCTACTTCCCCCACTCATCTCTCCATCCTAACAAATAGCCCTGTAACTATACTTCCCCCTCTCTAGTCTTATATTTTGTTCTGTTCCTGCTAGTGGATTCCTTCAGAGCTCTGTGCATAAAATGTTAAATCATATCCACTATTTCTAGACACTAAAGAGCTCTGCCCTGCTGAAAAGCCTTTCTCTGATTGTTTTTCTTTTTCTTCTCTCACCGTGCCTCTTCCAGTGCTACCCCGCTCCGTTCGCTCCGCTCACTTCGCTCCTCTACCCTACCCCCTTTCCCACCCACCCCTAGGGCTCTCAACCTTATACTTCTAGACCACACCCCCATCAATTCTCACCCCCAATTATCCTATTACATCACTCCATTCAACTATAACACATATTTCAACCACCAAACCTCCTAGCAATCAAGCACAACATTTATCACTACCACCACACCCACAACATCTCCACCCTAACCTACTCACCAATTTTACTTCCAAAGCAACTTTATCCTCACACTAATTCAAACATGTATTGCATACAACACCCCCTTCTCCATAAACTTTTATTTTATCAAGCAACTATCTCCATCCTACTTCTACTCTCTATAATCTCTTCCTATCACACCCATCTAAATATCACTTTTCCACCCCCATGGCAAACCAAACCCATAACTTACCACACACAACTTCTGAACTCTCCTATTACAACCCCCAACTCTACATCTTTTCTAACCCCATCTCTCTATTATAACAAATTAGCAATAAAACCTAACACCCATACCTCACTCAAGTTATCTAAAAATCTGAATAAACTCACCAAACTATACTTAAACTTACTCCTAAAACTCTCCTGCTGTGGAGACATTCACCCAAATCCTGGCCCTACCTCAACAGAAAAAGCCAAAATAAAGCTACTAACTCCCCATTTCTTCAAGCCCAAAGCATCTCTCCTCCTCCTAAATATCAATGCAAGAAGCATACTAAACAAAATACATGACCTGCATGCCTTGTTAGCACTATACAAACCTGACATAGTGGTACTAACAGAAACATGGCTTAAACCTGATCACCACAATAATGAGATCATAGCCCCAGGTTATGATATCTTGCGTAAAGACAGGAAAGGTAAAAAGGGTGGAGGTGTAGCAATTCTATTCCAAAGCCACCTCTCACTAGAACTACTTGACTATAATAATGAAGAAATCAACAATGTAGAACTTATCCTAGCGAAATTTAAATTAAACCCAAACAAACAAATAATCATCGCAGGGGCATATATACCCCCAGGTAACAACAATCCCATTATGGAAAACATGTTAAGTTGGTTGTCACTCTCCCTCCCTTACGAAACAATACTACTAGGTGACTTTAACATAGATTGGGCCAACTGCTCCAAAGATTATCCCTCAGAGCATATCAACTTTTACGGGTTCTCCCAAATAATCACAACCCCCACTAGGACAGACAAAACAACCAAACATCCATCCATTTTGGATTGGATTCTGGTATCTCACCCCACTTTTGTACATCAATCTGACTGTTTACCTGACAGTCTAAGTGATCATCAACCCACCTACCTAATTAGGAGCAAGACCCAACACCTACCCAACCTACCTCTACTAAAAATAATACGTAATAAAAAAAGCTTCAGAGCCAATTACTTTAATAAAGCACTAAATTGCTGCAATTGGCTCCCTCTTAAACAACTACCTCTCAACGAAGCTGTACAGTACTTTAACTCTACCTTCCTACATATCCTAGACCATCATGCCCCTACTAGATCCATCAGGACAAAAACCCACCAAGCCCCATGGCTCACCAAAGAGACAAAAAAGATAATGAAAGAAGGGGACAAACTCTGGATAGCTTCCCACAAAGATTCTAACACTATCCTAAGGTCAAAGTATACAAAACTACGTAATATAGCCAAGAGACTAACTAAACTAGACAACTCCAACTATTACAAAAACCTACAGGATAAATATAGCCATAACCCACATAAATTCTGGACCTCCATTAATAGACTACTTCACCCTGGAAAAGCATCCACTCCCACCCCTGTACTGCCAAACAACCAAGATGATATTCCCACTCAATTTAATAAATTCTTTACAAAAACAGTTCAAAATCTAGACAATACCTAGAAAAATAATGATACCCCTATACAATCTTCTACCACATATAACAGTCATACAAAAAATTATTTCTCTACCTTTTCCCTACAACCAGTGTCCACTAAAATGGTTGCAAACCTCCTTAGGAAGCTAAAACCAACTACACTAGCTGCCGATAAACTCCCTGCTGATTTCCTTCAGATAGCAGCAGACACCATATCCTACCCAGTGTCAATTCTTATTAATAGATCAATCTCAGAACACAAAGTTCCCACCCACTGGAAAATCTCCCATATTGTCCCTCTGCATAAAGGTGGCAACTCCTTAGAGCTAACCAACTATCGTCCAATTGCCATACTATCACCCTTATCAAAAATTCTAGAAAGAGTTGTCCACTTGCAACTAATGCAATATCTTCAACAAAATAAACTACTATCCAACTCCCAACATGGCTTCAGACCCTCCCACAGCACAACCACTGCCCTTCTATCCTATACCAATACAGTCAATCACTTTAGAAACCAAGGTCTTTTCGTATCTTCCATCTTCCTCGACTTATCAAAAGACTTTGACATGGTTAACCACAATCTGCTCCTCAATACTCTATCTAGTCTCAATATTTGCCCCTCCACCATACTCTGGTTCAGCAGCTATTTATCAGAATGCCAACAAGCAGTTCTCTGGCAAGAAAAGCTGTCCCTCCTCTTACCAGTTTCCATAGGAGTCCCTCAGGGATCAATCCTTGGCCCACTGCTGTTCTCCCTCTTCACTAACGGCATTTCTTCTTCACTACCCACTGCTACAGTAGTTCAATATGCTGATGACACCACCATAACCTGTGCTGCCACCAGCATTAAGGAACTACACACCATCACCCAATACAACTTTACCCTAGCAGAAACCTGGTTTACTAAAATACAACTTCTTCTCAACCCAAAGAAAACCAAACTAATACTATTCACCCCTGGCAGATCATCCAACTCTGACTATAACCTCACTATAAACTCCAAAAACAATATTCAAATCACACCAACCAACCACACCAAACTACTAGGAGTTGACATTGATAACCACCTAAAATATGATATCCATATAGCACAAACCATCAAAAAGGTCAACTGAAAACTGGGTCTGCTCTATAGAAATAAAAAGTTCATGACTAATCAGACCAAAGCCACTATTGCAAGAAGCTACCTCCTCTCTATCCTTCTCTATGCTTCCCCTATCTTAACTAACCTTCACCGGACCGAACTTCACAAAATGGAATCATGCTAAAACAAAATTGCCAAATTTGCAACAGACTCCTCAAATAGATCCCATCACTGTCTTTCCCTAATGCAACTCAAGTGGCTGGAACTTCCTCAGCTACTTAGACTCAATCAAGCCATAGTTGCACCTAAACTCTACTACTACCCTGAAAAAACTCCTGCCCTCCAACAACTAATTAAGCCCTACACCACCACTAGAGCCGTGAGATCTAGCAATCAAAATCTCATTCAAGTAATTAGACATAAAAATGAAGCAGGTAAATCTCTCTTTGCCTGCACAACAGCACAAACCTGGAACTCACTCCCAAACAATATAACCAGCACTACTTCTTGCACCCATTTCAAACACCTCTTGAAATCCTACTATTCTAACATCTGGCTCTGCTCTTGCTATACCCCAGGGTAGCAACATCTATGCTCAGTTGCAAGGACTATGCTACACTACAACATTTTCCTTTACTGAGCTCTACTGCTATCCCACAGATTCATCCTAACATTTCATCAATCTATAAGCAGTAAACATTCCAACACTTGTACTCTTCTGTACCATATCCCTTACCTGAAAAACACTCTAATCTGTTTCTAGACTAACACAATACCTAACAGAGCTTATCTTACTCTCATCCTACCTATACCTTTACCCTATTTTATGCCACTATGGGCATTTATTTACTTCTCGGTTATACTAAAGCATAAATGTATTACAACTTTATATTTACTAATATTTCGAAGGGAGAAAAAAAATTATATATATTTGTATTATTTGTACTAATTGTATATTCTACTAGAGTACTGACTGTATATTCTACTAGAGTTATCACATGCCATGTAAATGGTCCTCTGTACTACTTATAAATGTTAAGAATTGCTTTGTACTGTTTTAATCTAATATTGTATTGTATCATGGAGCTTTTCTCCCCGGGCCTCCGCTGAAAATGGACCTGTGTCCAGTCGGACTTTCCCGGTTAACAAAAATAAAATAAAATTATGTTGTAAGTGATGGTTTAATAAATATGTTTCTTGTGGTTTACTATTAAAATGTTGAGGGTGGGTTTGGCGAACATGGAAATGACTAATGTCATTTGGCTGATTTCCATGTTGCCGAATGTTGGGAGAGCGAGAGTACATATCAGCAAATGCAACTGTGCATTCGTTAATAGGTACTTGATGTTATGCATTGAGAGTATAGTACAGTGCAGATTGGGAAATGTATCCCTTTCCTCACTGTAGTGCACTCTTGAAGTTGGAATATATAGTTTGCAGGGAGTGTGGCACAGCCCCCCACAGGAGGGTACAGGGGGGCTTGCCCCCCTGCTAAAACATGAATGCCAGTGTAGGAGTTTAACTTATGTTTGCAGCTGCACTGACTTTACATTCAATATTCAACATAAATATTGAATCTGCTGAATTTGTTCGGCAGATTTGGCATTTATGCCTAATTAGTGTGCAGGAATTCACAGTTTCCGTTCGATGTTCCTTACATTTTTTTTTGAATGTTGTCTTTTTTGATAGTAAACCTTTCTTGTTTAAAAAAAGGAGGAGGAATTGAATAATTTTATGTAATGTTGCTTACATTATATGATATATAGCAATATATGTGAAGCATAATGTTTGTTAATTTTAACTTGTTAATACAGTTTGCTTACTTTTATATAAATGTAAATGTGCCTATGTCAGAAGTGATAATTCAGTAAAGTTGTTTAAAAAAATGCAACTGTAGCTGCAAACATTATACATCAGTTTTAATATATCCAGTCATTGTCAGTCAACCATTATATAGCTCATTCAAATCCTGCCTTCTTTTCAACCTCATTCCTCCTCCACATGTATTGATCCCACATTTCTCCCTATATAATTTACTCGTACCCTTTTCTAAAGATCCCAGTTCCAATTGTTTTATTACTGTTGCTATCTTTGTTATTTCTAGTAAAGCTGGCTTAGACTTTGATTTCCATTTTCGAGTAATTGCTTTTTTGGCAGCCATCATAATTAGACTAAGCAAGGCCTTACTATGTCTAGGCAATTCTGATTCTGTATCACAGCTCAAAAAACCCCTAGTTACTCCAATTTGCTCACCCAGCATCACTGACAGTGCAGACTGCAGGGAATCTTTAAAGTCCATCAACTCATTACACTTCCAAAAATATATTCCCATTTACCTCTTTCTTCCCCAAAAAAAAAAAAAAAAAATCTTGCTTTTTTCCCACTTTTCTGAGATTTAAAAAAGTTCAGTTACAGGCTTGCTGTTCTTGAACTGTTTGTAAGTTTCTTGGAGGCCATTTTTTGCTTGGGCTAAAGGGAAGTCTCTCTGTTGATCAGTGGCAGTGAAAAACATTGAGCAGCCTGTCTGCCCCTGTGGGAGTGGTTACTGACTTGAAACTGTAGTTTTATTGGCCATTTTGGGTCAATTCCAAACTCCTTCATCTTCCTCTCTTAAAACCTGGTTGCCTCGTGGTTTTGGCGTCTTTTCAGGCTTGTTGGCTGTTGGTGAAGCACCCACCAAGAGGAGAAAACGCTGAGAGAAGAAAGGAGCCACTTTTGAAATTTTAAGTATTTTCCTCTGTTTATTTTCTAAGTTTTTCTGCATAGCCACCTGTTTTGAGCATTTTCTGGCTTGTTAAACTTGATTTCTGCATTAGTAACTGTATTTAGAGCACAACCTAGAGCTGTTTACTGAATTTCCTGTTTGCACTTATTTTTAAAATCATTTTTTTTCTCAAAACTTGCATTTTATATGTCTTTGGCCTAGCACTCTTGTGTGGGGTCATTTACTGCACTGTTATAACTTGTTGATACTTGTGAACCTCTGCTATCTCTGAAAAAAACAAAAAAACAAAAAAAAAATCTTGTTTTTTTTCCCACTTTTCTGAGATTTAAAAAAGTTCAGTTGCAGGCTTGCTGTTCTTGAACTGTTTGTAAGTTTCTTGGAGGCCATTTTTTGCTTGGGCTAAAGGGAAGTCTCTCTGTTGATCAGTGGCAGTGAAAAACATTGAGCAGCCTGCCTGCCCCTGTGGGAGTGGTTAGTGACTTGAAACTGTAGTTTTATTGGCCATTTTGGGTCAATTCCAAACTCCTTCATCTTCCTCTCTTAAAACCCTCTTTTGCACAGTTTTGCGTATTTTTGTGCATAGCGCAACAGCAGGCAGCGCCGCCTAATTGGGTTTAAACTATTCCTGGCTCCACAAAGTCTGCTCTTCACTTTTTCCCTTAGAACTGCTCTATCTCTCAATTTAAACACCATATTCTCATTCTAAGGCCCTTCACTGGTCCAATTAAGTAATCCTACAAGTTAGCAGAATTAAACCATAAGCACTACTTACTCTTAGACTCTCTACGATTACCCTGTCCTCTATTGGTCCATCTTAAATTCAGTTTCCCTATATTACTCTAGCATGTCCAAAGGTCAGTCAATGGTTTCCTCTCCAGTCCAGCTGGTGAATCTGGGAATTTTGATGCAATGTTACAACTGTCTCATGTACACGGACAACCCTCTCCTCCTCCAAACACGTTCAAATATATGTGAGAGATGCAACTATTTAGCCAAACTGGAGGCTGAGCTCTCTCATCTCAAAACTGGTGTAACCAGTCAGGAGGAGAAGGTAACCTCACACAACACAATGCCAGTATCACATAGTCCTACCACATCAGCGAACCAAACACATAAATACACAAAAACATACTCGGAGGCTCTAAATAAAAATCTACCTAAGCAACAGAGACCTCCAAAGCAGACATCCAAGCAAACACTACCTCAAAACAAAACACGCACAACACATAGCCCACAAAGTCAGTGTGCCAAGCAGCCACAGCCCTTAAGGCTGAATAATACACCTGATACTCTTGTAATAGGTGACTCTATTGTCAGACACACTGACGTCCCGCTCACCAGGCTGAATAAAGAGAAGGTCATGGTGAGCTGCCTGTTGGGTGCTAGGATCTGCCACATAACGCAAGCACTCAGGTCACTCCAAAGCAAATACAAATATGACTCGGTCATTGTACATGCTGGTGTGAATGACCTGAGACGTACCTCCCTGGACTACATGAAAAGAGACATAGAGGAGCTCTCTGATCATGTAGCCTAGGCTGGTATGACCCTGACCTTGAGCAGCATCTTACCCTCACCTAGAATGATGCCACAGTACAAAGACAAAATGATCGATTTTAACAACTGGCTAAAATTTTGGTGTCATTCAAAGGGGATCCAGTGTCTGTCAGCCTGGGATGACATACTCAACAAGCCACGGTGCTTCGCTAGGGATGGCTTGCACCTGTCACCACTGGGCTTTCGGATATTGGCAAAGGCTCTTGCCACCCCCATAGCGCCTTTTTTAGGCAAGGCTCAAAAGTCAAACCCACCCCCATAGACAGCACAAGGAACAAGAAACTAAGGGTAATGCTGCTTAACGCCAGAAGTCTTAACCTCACGATGCACGCACTCGAAGCTCTCCTCAGTATGGAGAACATCTATATCTGTGCAGTGACAGAAACCTGGTTCAAGGCTCCAGAGGGCACCCCAACACTACCAGGCTATACCTCATATCATGCTTTTCGGCCCCAAAACCCGGACCGAACCACAAAAGGAGGGGGAGTTTCCATATTTATCAAGGATATCCACACCTCCAGGTTAGTGGCATTGCACGAAGTATCGGACACCATCCATGTGCAACTAACAGTGGGCAAGACTGCTTTTCGGTTTATAGCATCCTACAGACCCACCCTCTCAAAGTCAGGAATCCCACTCGGCTTTCCATTATATTGGGCGACTTCAACTACCCAAACATTGACTGGGAGCACTACTCATGCCCCAGCCCCAGCCAATTAAAAAGGTTCCTGGAAATTATAACTCAATGGAACAACTACAAACCACTACCACTCCACAAGAGGGGACAACCATACTCATTACGATATGGGGACTCTATGCTCCACACCAGAAGTATGTCCCTCATTGGTAAGATCAGACCATAAATTAATTTCACTGGATGTCCACATCCCGACCCCACCCCCAGCCCAGAAAACCACAGTGAAAAACTTCTCTAAAGCGAACTTCTCACTTCTCAAAACTGAAGTGGAATCCTTCAAGGCCCCAGGGCCAGTGGAAACTACGGCCCAAACTGCAGAATCCTATATAAACGCATTCTACGGACATCTCCAGGAATGCATGGATCATGCTATCCCAAACAAAACCAAGACCCAATCATCCAAAGGCAGGCATCCATCTGGTGGACCCCTGCCATAAATAAACTGTACAACAGAAGGAGGAAGCTACTACATGATAGAGCAAAATCCGTAATAGGGAAGGCATCTCTGATCAGTACTAGCAAAAAATTACGATCCCTCATAAAATCCTCCAAGGCCAGCTTTGAGAGAAAAATTGCACAGGACACCAAAGACAATCATAAGGCTTTTTTCAGTTATGTTAGGAACCTGGGATGCAGCTGCCAGACTTGTTCTGAGTTGATTCTAAACGACAAAAAATACACTGAACCCACAGACATTGCCAATATCCTGGCAGACAGGTTCAGTGTAAACTTCTCCACCCCCTCCCCCCCAAAAGAGCAAGTATCTATCCCGGCAGAGGGCTGCCTCCCAAACATCTCTGATGCTCAGGTGAAGGCTGCCCTCTCCAAAGCAAAAAACACTGCTTCCATGGGACCAGATGGCGTCCCAGGTTGCGTCCTACATGAACTCCACGAGGAACTAATCCCTCAAATAAAACAGCTATACAATCTCAGCCTCACTACAGGATATGTGCCCACAGAATGGCGTACAGCAACAGTAGTTCCACTCCACAAAGGTGGAGCCTCTACGGACCCTGGAAACTATTGCCCCATAAGCCTAACTAGCTTAGTCTGCAAGGCTATGGAGAGGATCATCATGGAGCTCATAAACAAAGACATTGGGGACATACAGACACTAGCTCCTACCCAGTTCAGCTTTGTCAAGGGCAGATCCTACCTTTTGAACCTGGTTGACTTCTTCGCAACAGTCACCAAAGCCATAGATGAAGGAAAGGTAGTCCACACAGCCTATCTGGACCTTGCAAAGGCATTTGACACAATACCCCACTCGGGCATCATAGATAAGCTATCCAGCTTAAATATAAACCCCTATGTCACAAGATGGGTTGCAAACTGGCTCAAAGGCAGAACCCACAGAGTGAGAGTTGCTGGAGCCATGTCAGACCAAAACCGGTCACAAGTGGCGTCCCACAGGGTTCTGTCCTGGGACCACTCTTGTTCGGTATATACTTTTCCGAGGTACAGGCAAACGTGGGAGGACTATGGCTCACTAAGTTCGCAGACGACTGCAAACTGGGTGCCATAATCAACTCTCTAGCTGACACAAACATCCTTCAAAAAGGTCTCACAGAGACAGATAACTGGTGCCAGCGCCATGGTTTAAAGCTAAATGCCAAAAAATGTATAGTCATACCCTTTGGCAAAAACAATGTGCCCACAAATTACCACATAGGCAGAAACCCATTAAGTACAGAGAAAGTTATTAGGGACCTGGGGACCCAAGTTGATAGCAATCTCTCCTTTGAAAACCACATTGCCAAAGTGGTTAGAAAGACCTTCTACATAGCCCACCTCATCATGAAGGGTTTCACATCTAGATCAAGAGAGGTAATTGTGCCCCTTTATTCATCCCTCATCAGGCCCATCATAGAATACAATGCCCAATTTGGGATGCGCCTTACCCGACACCTGCAGCAATTAGAAAGACCCCAAAAGTATCTCACCAAGAGGATCAAGGGTCTCAAACAGATGCCATATGCTGCTCGGTTAAAAAAACTCCAGCTCTACTCAGTTGCATACCGCCTACTTCGAGGCGATCTATGCCTGACATACAAAGCTATGTCAAATCCAGAATTAATGGACATGCTCCACCTCAGTAAATCTAAATCCCTTAGTGCCACACGCTCGAGGGACTTGAACCTCAGCACAGAAATAAATAGAACTTGCTGGAGGGACAGGTTCATAACCCAGAGGCTCCCTTCGCTCTGGAATAGAATTCCAGTTCATGTGACGCAGAGCACCTCACTGAATCTCTTCAAGAAGAATCTCGATAGGTGGATGGGGGATCATAGGTTTGTCCCAGGGATTACTCCCGTGTCACTATTAGACAGAGGCACAGTAAACTAAACCTTAAAAAGGGCACAGTATACTCAAATCAAGGGGTGGCGTAAGCCATACAGAATCGGGCTAGGCTTATAATTGCCCCAGGGCAGAGCCTAGTATGAACCTATGAACATCCCTTGCCTATCATGGCACAAGTACTTCCCTGGGAAGCAATTAAATCAAATGCCATCCTATTTTGTAGGACCATCATCCTCATAGCAATCATTTCCACTGTTATGGCCCTATATGTAGCACTGGCTAATACTTCCAATAGCTTGCTAAGTTTTCTCAAATCCCAAATGCTTTTTATGGACCTATATGCTGGTAATAGTCTTGCCATACTATTATATCATCTCCCAAATCTATATGCTTTAAACCCTTTTCTCCTACAGCATTTATGTTGTGATTATGGAGCCATGATTGATCTAAACTGCCAATGTTGTTTTTTACCTCTCTCTTTTTCCTCACATTTCTTATTCTGCCTGTGGGTAATTTATCAGTTATTCTCATTAATGGTATTACATATCCCACATAGCAGGCTCATGCTTGTTCTGTGGGAAGCCATTTATATGCATTTGTGTCACAAATGTAGTATTTTTCCTCACATAATGTACCTATTGGATCATCTTGTTGTTTGACATTGATTGAAGGAAAAAAAAACATGTATTTACGTCCTTGTCATCATTACTCGTACTTCCTACAATTCTGTGTTATACAGCTTGTATCAGACCCTTACTGTTATTCTCTGGATGGCAATCTCTCCAGTCCAGCCACCTATATTGAGTTTTTGCTAGTGGTGTTGTCTCTGATAGTCTCTCTGAATGTATTAATTTTGTCAACCCCTGTTCTGTAATTTTTGTTTTATGTCATGTTCTTATTAAATCATTCATTCTTTAGCCAATGTTACATCACAATTGCTATTTCCTACCATTTTGTCCCTGGTTGCTGTTTACATATGCTTCCTTTTGGAACTGTCCATATCAGTAATGTTGGAACTTATGCATTATCCGTTTTCCCACAAAAATCTACTCCTGTTAAGAATTTATCATAGGGACTGTTGTAAGGACTACCGTACCCTATGCTGTAGATACTGGTGTGCATACCCAGCACTTACTTGCATTATTTATTTTTTGCATATCCCACTTGCATTACTGTAAACACATTAAAATCAGAAATCCATTCTGAGGCTTTCTCTTTTTGTTTCTTTCTCTCTTTTAGTACTGACTTCACTGCCGTCCCTTGCACCAAACCTGTTACTTATATTATTGTAACTAACTGTATCCATTTTTCTTTCCATGTATTTTTTCTTTGGGATTTTGTCAAGGGTTTCTTCCCTTCTTAATCTGGCATTCTTGTTCTTCCAAACCAGTAAATCAGCATCTTTAAAACAGATAAATAGATTATTATTTATCTGCCTTACTCTGCTCTCTTTGTTTTATTATTTTGCACTGTTCTCTACATACCAGCATGGTTTTCTTAGGCTTTCTTTACATTTTTTACTTTTAAGACCAAAGGTCTGATCAATTCCTTTACTTCCAAAGGTCCTTGCCAGTTATTGTCCCCTAGACCAGTTTTACTGAAATTTTTTATCATTAATTTGCTTCCAGTTTGATTGTTCTCTTTTTCTGGCAATATTGGACCTTTTTTCATAAATGGAATGCTTGCTGTCTGATTATGCCTTAGCATATTCCTTGCAGGTCTTCCATCCATTGTTGATGCTTTGCTGCCTCCAACAGTGGCCTCTCGCTCCAGACCTCCGGATCTAAAGGGAAATGTAATGGCATCTTTCTGCCTATCATGACCTGAAATGAGGATATGCCCATTTTGCTACTAGTTGTTGATCTGATTCCCATCAGAATGTTAAGTAAATGTTTTACCCAATCATTTCCTTTTTCAATGCACATATTTTTTTAACCTGTCCTTCAATGTTCTGTTAATTTTTTCCAATATCCCATTTTATTTTGGATGATATGGTACATGGAATCTTTGTTGAATTCCCAATATGTCACATAATTCTTCACACTGGACCACCCTCAGTGACAAAATATGTTTTTCTATAGTGCTTCTGCTGTCACTTTGGTTATCATTCCTTTGGTCGGACTTGCCTTCACCCATTTTGAAAATATATCTACTACCACCAGTAAATAGCGATATCCACCCTTTGCCAGACTCGGAGGTCCTGTGTAGTCAATTTGTATTGGATACCATGGTCCATCTGCCACGGGTACCTTATGCAACTCTGTTTTTTTACGTTTTGCATTTGTCTGAAGACATATCAGACATTCATCCTGCACCACTTTACACAATTTTTTCAGAATTGGATTCCAATATTCTTCTTTCATTCATAGCTGTAATTTCTCCATCCCTATATGTCCCACAGAATCTGGTAATTAAACCCAACTAGTTGTTTTGCTAGTTGATACAGAATGCATGGTAATCATAGCCCTTTTTATGTAAGAAAAGCATAGAAATTCCTGTCTACTCCATTGTATTCTAACTCACATTGTTCCACTTCTTCTGGTATTACTCTTTCCTTCTGGAGTTTTTCCAAATCCACATCTATTTGTTCCCTCTCCCCCAGAGATCACACCTCAGAAAACTAGAATTCACCTTCAGTTTGTTCAGGGTATAAAGACTCTCCCTTTTCAATGACTTCCTTTGCTTTGGCATCAGCCAAAGCATTCCCTCTTGCAACTTCATTTTTTTTCTTTTGATGAGCTGTCAATTTTAAAACACATTGAACTGCCCTTGCAACTGATACTTTTGTATCAATTTCCATATGTGTTGTAAAACAGAAGCATGCTTTAAAGGTCTCCCTGCACTATCAGTGAACCTTCTCCTTGCCCACATTGCCATATGTAGTCTCAATGAATTTACCACATAGGCACTGTCAGTCTAAATATTCACAAAATGGGAATGCTGTGAAACATACTATACAGCTTCCAGTTCTGCCCTCTGTGCCAACATGTATCCTGGTAAATTTGACTAGAATTAGTTTGTCTCCTTTCTTTAGAGTCGCTACTGCAAATCCAGTATAATTCCAATCCTTCCAGAATCGGGCACCATCCACCTACACAGTCAATGTGGTGGATATGATCTGCTTTCAATGGTGGCTTATCTGGCTTTTCCAGATGTGCCATGTAGTCATGTGGCTTTCCTTCATAGCCAGTAAATTTGGATAGGTGATACTTGTACCATCTCTATGTGTACATCTCTAGTACTGAATGTAGCCAGCCATTTTGAAAAAAAAAAAAAAAAAACCAGCCTGACTAACCCCCTCAGTAATTTTGTTCATCTCTATGTTACTTGATAGAGTTTTTATTGTCTGATGTGAAGCTTGTACTATAACCCCTGAAAACATTGTCAAGTATTCTGTCTGTTTTATTCCCCAGTATACAGTAAAAAGCTGCTGAATGCAGGGATGATAGCCTTTTTCTAACAGAGTCATTTTTCATCTGCAAAAGGTAATTAGTCTCAACAGTCTCTCCATTCGCAGAGATATCCGATGAGGCCATGACTGCAATAGCACTACCGAAAGTTGTTTTTCCTGCTGCTGCCTCTTGTAAAATAAAAGGAAATTTACTGATGGGAGCTATTAGCTCCATTGCCTGTGATAACTTATGCTTTAACATCTTTAGTGCCTCTTCTTTAATGTGACTCTATTTTAGAGTCAATTCATCTTTTTGTTCTGACAGCATTTTATAGAGGGGAGCTGCAGCTGCTGCAAAATCCTCTATAAATTCCCTAGTGTAGTTCATGATTCCCATGAATTTGTATAAATCTGGAATTATCAAAGGTTTTGGCACAGAATTGCTTGTACCCTTTCTTTACAAAGAGTCCTCTCTGCTGGTCTGATAATAGTTCCTAGAAATATAATGTATAGCCATATCATTCTTGCTCACATCTTGTAAGATTGTCTCTACTACTGATGGAAAATGACAGGACTGTTTTGAAAACCTTGTGGTAATCTAGTCATGACATGCTGTTGATTTTCAAAGGTAAAGGCAAACCATGGCCAGTCCCTTTTCTGAAGTGGTACTGTGAAAACTTGTACTGTCATACACTTACAGTCACTGCCCACTTCATTTTCATCTTTTGTTTTCCACAAAATGCAGTTGAAAAATCTATTACTATTCACAACTTGTTCATAATATCCATCACTATTATGGTGGTTCCACAACTGGGATGCATCAAAAATGTTCCTGTTACAGGTTCCCCGTCCTGATTAAATCTGATTTCTACAGGATCGCTGTCTAATGTGATACATGCACTACCACTGAAAAATAAAATTAAAGTTGTTTTCTCAGGTCCATCCTTAACCATCTGTCTGTAATGGAGACCACTGCTCCTGTGTCTATTAAGACATTTTTCCATGGCATCCCCTCCACCCAAACATCTGTCAAAGATTGACCATCATTCCCTCGCTTAAAAGACGCTAAATGAATTATTTGGGTGGGGGGACCCACCCCTATTTTTAATCTTCATCATCCCCTATGTTTCTGGGGACTTCTCTAATGTCACAAATATTGTGCTTTTGCTCCTGAGAATCATCATCCTCATCCGCTGCATATGCAGTATGTTGCAATTCCTTAGTCTTTTCTTGTGGTCTGGATTACAGGGAGAATTTTCCCCTCTATTCCACTGAGTAGACAGTCCCTTCATTGTCATATTGTTTTTTATGATTTCTCCTTGCCTTATTGAAAAATGTTTGACTCTTAGTACTATCATACTGAAATTTTTGGTTTTGTGTTCCTTTTCCAGTCTCCTTATTTTCTGGTTCTTTAGCATATATTCCCTTCTCTTGCTTTCTTACAAACAAAAACATGTCAGCTTTTTTTTTTTCCCATCAAGGCTTACCGGGGACAGAGAGGCTGACACCGTTCATGGTCTGTCCCTTTTCTTGTCCCCCCACATGCCTCTACCTGTCCCCCGTCCTACTGCAGTTACAATTTCAAAACCATCTTCATCAGTGCTGAGGGAGAAATGTCATGTTTGAAAATGTCTCCATAGTCACTCATGACCCTTCCCCTCATCAACTTGTGAACACATTGCTCTAATGCATCAGTACTTTCTTCATAGATACATTTAATGTCACCCAGAACTCCCTTTACTTGCTCAAAAAATGCATTTAACCTTTTCCTTATTTCCTGTCTTTCCATTCCCCTGTCATCTATGTTGTGAACAATTTGAAAAGGGAATTTAAAATGTTCTACCTGTTCCAACATTTTGTCGGAAACTGTAATATTAAAATATTCTAACAACTTAGTTGTCAGAGTTTGTGCAAATATGCAAAGAGCACAGCTGCCATTCTGTTTAATTTTTAATCAAGATTACAGTCATTAGCAACAATGAAAGTCTTGTAACATTTTAGAATAAAAACTAAAAAACATTGTTTTAAAGAATCATTCCTTACATTGCCAGAGGTATATGACAACCAATCTTCAAATGTTAACGTATTCTAAAAAATACCTTTATCGTTCCACTGAGGTATTGTCTGTAACAGCTGAGATTGCTAGTATAGATCAACTGAAGCGACTGTCACTACTTGTACATCCTCAGAATTAATGATGTCTGAAGCTTTAAGCTCCTGTAACTGTTTTTGTAATTCTGCCTCTGAAGCTTTAGATTCATGTAATTGTTTATGTAATTCCCCTATTTTTATTTGTAGGTCTGCCTCTTTAGGTAACGCCAGGACTTTCTGTTTTCCTTTGATTAATTGTCTGTTTCTGTTTCACCTCCCCCACCCTACTGAGCCTTTGTGGCAGCATGTATTGCCACTTCAGCCCTTTCCAAAATGGCAATAACATATTGTGCATGTTTCCTCACTTCTATGTCATGGTTTTTTAACATTTCCATTTATTTTTCATTAATCTTTTTTTAAATTGTCTTCCTGCTGTTTGTCTGAAAGTTTCTTATTGCTAGTAATGTCATCCCACTGCAGACAGTGTCTTAAAAGATTTCTGCCATCTCCCTAAAACTCTAAACTTCTGTTTTATCTAAAAATGACTGAAATTCCCTATAAAAAAGTGAAGATCAGCATTACAAAATGACTTTTTATTTCACACACTATATCTAACCTATCCTGTGTAAATTTTGCTGTTATCTTTTGCAACACAGTTTTCTGACATTTTATATAGAATCAAGGATATTTATCCAAACAGTTTATACATTCAACAAGTGTTCTATATTTTTGCAAATATTGATCATAAGATAAACTGTATCACTTTTGCTAGTACCAAACAATGTTTTTTTTTTTTTTATTTTAACGGCACCTGTGGCTTGTTCATATCATTGTCGTAGTAATGTCCAAACTTTATCTGCCGTTTGATTTAAGTCTATTACCACTGTATGTAGGCATTTTACACTTAAGCCCTTGATGGCGTCTATGTTATTTCAGAAAGAGGCTTACCATATTTCAGAAATGGCAGGTAATCAGGCTGTTGACTGAAACCAAAAGCTGAAAATTCTCTCTCTGTTTAAAATGATGGTGAAACATCTTGGAGAAGATGAGGAGACAAAATCTCAGCTTCATCGAACCTTGGAAGTAATAGATACTGCTGAGCTGGTCAATACTGACTGTACTGACGTTGGTGCTAATGGGATAACCAAGTGTTTGACTTAGTAGACTGGTATGAATATATTATAAAAAAATTCAGATCTAGTCTGGCTTGACACTATTAAAATAACCAAGACACTGTACAACTGTATTCATACTTAGTATAATATTTATTAATATGACCAACCAAAAACTACTGTTGAGATATTAAAAATGTCTTTATAACATGGATTACTGAGAGATATACTGCACTTCCTCAAATGACTCTCAGGTTCACGATCAAATGTTCTCCCAACCAGTTGTTTTCAGTCACTTTTATACAGTCTAAGTTTAAATCTTCTTGAAACATTCTTGGTATATCTGCACTTTACTGTGGACCACGCCAGTTTCTGTCCCTTAATCAATTTCTGAGGACCTCACCAGTTTTCTGTTTCCTTATCAGTTTCTGAGAAGATCAGGATGTACTCTTATGACAAGATAGCCATTTCTTTTTGCAGTGTTAGCCATTTCCCTTTGTCAGATCCATTCTGTCAGTTGAGTCTTTGTATGTATTTAGCTTATCATACTATTTTCAGCAAACCTCTATTATCATAGCCATCTGTTACTAATGTTATAAGCCCACATCATATCTTGTCCTGCAAACACATTTTTGCTAGGCTATTCACACTTGTTTGCTGCATATTTCTTTCTGCATACTTTGCTGGCTTTGTATCACATACTATTTCTAAAAATATCATGCTGTTACTATGAGGGAAGACTCCTTTACTTTTATACAATAGCTATCAGGTTCAAACACATTTTTATTTTATTTTTATTTTTTATTTTACATTTGTTGACCGGGCTGGTTTGGCTGGATACATGTCCATTTTCAGCAGAGGCCCGAGGAGAAAAGCTCCACTAAAATACTTAGTACATTACATAAAAAAAATCATTACTCTTAAGAAATAGCAACAATTGGAAGTCATAAGAACACACACAGAGCGAAAGATAATTTCAAAGAGAAACAAATTTACAATATGCAGTTCATTACATGTCAACAATTTTACTTAACATATACTTAGTTAGATTAGATGAGTAAAAGGAGGAGAAATGAGACAGATAGTGCATAAGAAGAGTGAAGGGGAAAATAGAGTATGAGAAAAAGGTTAGTCAGGTGTGCTGCAGGAACAAAGCCAATGATTTAGATAGTAAAGTTTAATTTTCTGTTTGAATTGTGGCAGGGATTGAGTCAAAGTTATGTCACTAGGTAAGAGATTCCAAGTTTTACCTATAGTGTTAGTGAATAGGGAAACACCTGCTGCATTGTTTACCTTTATTGATTTTGTCATGAGTTTACTAGAGGAGCGAAGTGAGTTCAGATTGTTGTAAGGGATTAGAAGTTGAGAGAGTATTGGGGTGTTGTCAGGTAGGTGTAATATGTTGTGGGCTATAGTGAGTTGAGGAATTATTAGGAAGTTTTGAAATTCGAGCCAGCCGAGTTGTTTTAGGTTTATACAATGGTGGGTCCTAAATGGGTTACTAGTGGCGAAGCGAGCTATGTTGTTATAGCAAGTTACAAGTTTGTTTAGATTGATTTTCTTAAGGTTTGTGTAAATGTGGGAAGCATAAAGGAGAGTAGATAGGAGATGAGATTGTGCAATTTTGATTCTGGTTGCTGGGGTTAGAAAAGGTTTGATGCGATAAAGGGATCCAATTTTTCTGTTTACAATCTTGATGGTGTTGTTAATGTGCTGATCGAAGGAAAGATTGTTGTCAATGGTTATTCCTAAGAGTTTAGTAGTTGGATCAGGTGAGATGATAGTGCCATTATTTGAAGAAATGGTAAAGTTTAAAGGGGGAGACCGAGTGGTGGGGGAGAAGAGGAGGAGTTTAGTTTTTTTGGCATTTAGTAGGAGAAACCGTCTAGAAAACCATGTTTCTACTGTGTTAAAGGTATTTTGGGTCACTGAGCTCAGTTCAGTAGAGGAGGGTGCTGAGCAGATAAGGGTAGAATCATCTGCGTATTGTATGCAGGTAGCTTGTGGGATAGCAGTCTGAAGATCGTTAATAAAGATGGAGAACAGAAGTGGACCCAGAATGGAGCCTTGGGGAACTCCGATGGAAATAGGCAGGAGTGATGAGATATGGTTTTCCCATATTACTGCTTGTTGTCTGTTGTTAAGATAAGATTTAAACCAGTCAGTGGCTAGTTTATCACAAGATAGAGATTCAAGAATGTTAATTAAGAGAGAGTGGTTGACCATGTCGAAAGCTTTAGAGAGATCAATGAAAAGAGCGGAAGAGAGAGTATTGTTGTTTCGATTTTTGTTGATAGTATCTACAAAGGATAGAAGGGCAGTGGTGGTACTATGGTGGGGTCTGAAACCATCCTGGCAGTTTGCTATTATGTTGTGTTGGGAGAGATAGTGTACAAGTTGCTGATGAATACATTTTTCCATAATTTTTGCTAGGGGTGAGAGAAGGGCAATTGGTCTAAAGTTTGAAAGGTCAAGGGAGTTACCACCTTTGTGCAGTGGGATAATATAGGAGACTTTCCAGATATCAGGGATGGTTCCTTCTTGGATAGTTCTATTGATAAGTAAGGATATAGGATATGCAATTTCTTTGGCAGCTTTCTGAAGGAAAAGAGAAGGGAGTTTGTCAGCAGAAGGGGTGCAGGGTTTCAGTTTATGAATGAGTTTGAAGATGAAAGAGGTAGATATAGGTTTTAGAGAGAAGTTGAAAAGGGAGCTAGTTTTGTTAGTTGGTATATGAGAGTTATTAGGGTTCATTTGGTTGGCTAGGGATTGAATAGTTTCAGAGAAAAAAGAGTTGAAGGCATTAGCAGTCTGGAGAGGGGTGCCTGGGTCAGAATTTAGAGGGGAAGGAGTTTTAGCAGTTCCTGGGGAAAGAAGTCTATTTACTGATGACCAGAACTGTTTAGAGTTGTTAATATGAGTTTCCTGAAGTTTACAGTAGAAGTTTTTCTTGTTCTCACATGTTGGGTGAGTTTCTTTAAATGGCTAAGGCTAATCTAACACCAAACAAGATAGGTTAATTCAAGCACTAAAAAGGAAATCGGTTAGGCTTAAAATAGCCCACAAGAGCATCTAGCTTATTACATACCTATGAACCTATATCAAGCATGGGATGGGTAAGAACAATCTAACATCAAATGGGATAGGTTAATTCAAACACCAAAAGGGAAATTGTCTAGCCCTAAAATGGCCAGTAGAGCATCTTACCTAGTACTTGCCTATGAACCCAAAGTTACAGTATGGCTATACAACAGCTGAAAGGCAGCTATGCTAGAGAAAATCTGCAAGCATTAAAATATAGTCACTGTACAGTCATTGATGCCAATGCATACAGAGTGAGATATAAAATGTCATATTACAAATTTACCCTTATGCCTAGGAGAAATATGCGAGAGGAGGTATGGAAGATATGAACAGAACCAGAGAGGAGGTGAGGAAAGGTGAGTAGTTTGTATATTTGTTAGGTGATATTGAGAAAATGAAAATTGTAGAGAAGTTGAAGTAGATGTAGAAAATAGTAAGTTGTTGTTGTGTCTTTCGGCTTTTCCCGGTTAGGGGTCGCCACAGCGGAACTCCGGTCCACTAATGATTGGCAGTAGATTTTTACATGCTGGCTTGCCGGGCCTAATGCACAACCTTCAATGAAGGAACACCCATTCACGCATGTCGCCACATAGAAGACGTTCTATCTGAGAATCGAACAAAATAGTAAGTATGAGCTTGAATTTTGCTAACTTTTCAGTGGCTAAGCAGAGTCACTAGAAGTAGCATTACAGGCAACGTTTCTTCTGTGGTTTAATCTGTAATTTACTGTGTCCTCTAAGACACCATTGATTAGCTAAGAAGTTTTCCCATTTCCTCCACTTTGTTTCACAACTCCTAATGACTATGGCAAAACTACATAGTTTGCATTCCAAATTTGTAAACACAGAAACTGAAAATGATGTTTGAAAAATAACAAGCCCTGTTCCATCCATAATGACATACTTTATCACAATTGCAAATTTTGGTGCTGTTTAAGTGGGCAACATTATATTTTCTGTTTGTCTTGCAGACATTACACTTAGGGCATGTCTTGCTACTGTGCACCTTGGTGTGTCTTATTCCGAACAATTCCCCAATCATCCCATGTGGGGAAAGACTGGACACAGCTGTTGTCCATTTGGTGGAAGGAATGAGTCTGTCAGGTGCAGGATAAGGAGTTTAAAAACATACTGGGGGACAGTTAGAGAAAAATAATGGGCTGAATTCCAAAGCCTATCTCTAGCCCTAATATGACGTCATACAATTGCAGAGTATTCCATACATTTTTATATGCTACACCAGTGCTGGATGCCTTAGGAGTGCTTTTTATGTCAGGAACAGGCAATGGGATTCTGGAACATTCTATTTGATTGAATACAGTTCTCATTCATTCTTACATTTATTACTCTAGACTCAAAAAAGTCCATATATGGCTTTTTTTTTACTATAAGAGACAGCTGTGTGACTGAAGTCAGTCCTTACAGCCTTTGAGTACATTTCACACCTCCTGTACAGCCTATTAAAATAAAATTTTGACAGCAGAACTTGGCTGCCGCCTAGAAATTCATAATGATACAAGGTAAAATTTACTTCAGAAATATGTGGGAACAGAGAATGACTCAAAATGCCCAATGAGCACTTGCATTAACACTAAACAAAAAATGGATTTTACCCTGAAAATGCCTGACAGGTGGCATCCCTTCATCACTGCAGTCATTATCATTTCCAAACTGCTTGTCCTTGTTGAGACAACATGTTAGCAGGGCATTCTGTAAGATCCCCAGACATTCCTAGATGAGCTGAGAAATATAATCCCTCCAAAGTGTCCTGGGTCTGCTCAAAGCCCTCCAACCAAAAGGCCATTCCTGGTATGCATTCTATGGAAAGCAAGTAGATGCCATTCTCATGAGGTGCCCAAACCACCTGAAATGACTGCTATCAACAAGGACGAGCAGTGTAGCTGTAGTCTGAGATCCTCTAAAATTTGCTGAGCTCTTCACTTTTTCAGAGAGATCAACAACATTGTCCTTTCAGATGCTACCCAAAGTTTATGACTACAGATGAGGATTGGGATATAGACTGAACAGTAAATTGAGAGTTTTGTCTTTTGACTCCGGTCTTGCCCCTCTACCACACCAGTACAAGGCCTGTAGTACTACTGCTGCACCACCATGGTCCAGTACAAGGCCTGTGGTTCTGTTGACACTGTTCTAATCTGCTGGTCAGTCTCTTTCCACATCCCCTATACCTTCACTACAGAACAAGACTCCAGGATTTTTAAACTCATCCACCTGAGACAGCTGCTGCCCCCCACCTACAGACAATTACTCTTTTCTGGGAGAGAACAATGATATTGAATTTGGAGGTATTTAGTTTCATGCCAGACACTTCACACAGCAGCAAACTGTTCTTGTGCATGTTGGAGATCACACATTTTTATGCCAATGCAATTTCATCATCTGCAAGTGGCAAATATGCAACCTATGTCTCTTCACAGTGGATACTGTCAATATCTCAGCTTGTCCAAAAAAATCAAACAGTAGGGAAAACAAGACACACACTTGGCAGAGTCCCACACCTATGTTGAATATATTTAACTGAAAATGTGGACAGGATGCTCACTCTTCAAATATGGGGACCACATGGCATGCAAGTGGGCCTTTGGTCTCGTGCTGTCATATCAAATCTCACAAGGCATTCTGGGCTACACTGTCTACAAGTTCATAAAATACAGATTGACAAACCACAATGCTTTGCCAGAGATGGTCTGCACCTGTCACCCCTGGGATTCAGGTTACTAGCTAAAGCTCTTGCCACCCCTATAGTGCCTTTTTTAGGCAAGGTTCAAAGGATAAAACCACCACCGTAACAGATACAAGCATGCAAAATCTGAAGGTAATGCTACTCAATGCTGGAAGTCTAAACCTCAAAATGCACTCTCTCGAGGCAATCCTAAAAATGGAGAACATTGATATCTGTGCAGTGACTGAGACCTGGTTCAAGGCTCCAGAGAGCACCCCTGCAATACCAGGCTACAATTCTTACCACACTTTTTGGCCACAAAACCAAGACTGAAACACTAAAGGTGGAGGAGTGTCCATATTCACCAAGGATATTCACACCTCCAGGCTAGTTGCCCAACACAATGCATCTGAAATTCTCCAGGTGCAACTAACACTAGGTAAGACTGAAATCCAAATTGTAGCTTGCTACAGATCCCCCACCATACCCCAAGATTCTCACTACACCTTCCTAAACATACTAGAAAATGTTAAGATACAACCAAACACCCTAATACTAGGTGATTTCAACTACCCTGCCATTAATTGGGAAAACTACTCGGGTACCAACTCCTTTTCCCAACTGTTTTTGGAATTCATAAATTCCAATGCCCTGGATCAACTAATCCATTGTCCCACCAGGGGCTCCAATATCCTAGACCTGGTCATTACCAACATGGGAGATAGATGCTCCACACCAGTGGTCACCCCCTCATTGGTCAGGTCTGACCATAAGCAAATCACCCTTGACATCCACATCCCACCCCCACCCCCCCAATAAGGAAACCTCCTTAAAATCTTTTCCAAAGCCAACTTCATGCTACTGAAGTCAGAAGTGACAAACTTCACAACACCCATGCAGACGGGATCTGGAAGTTCGGCTGCAGAATCCTACACTAAGGCACTGTACGAGCACATCCACTCGTGCATGAATCGTGCCATCCCAAATAGAACCAAGATGCTCTTCTCCAAAAAAAAGGAAGCCAATCTGGTGGTCCCCTGCTATAAACATGCTATACAACAGAAGGAAGAAACTGTTGCAGAAAAGAGGAAAATCTCAGGATGCAAAAAACTCCCTCACCAGCCTCATTAAGAAGCTGAGATCCCTCATAAAATCCTCAAAAGCTAGTTACAAAAATAAAATTGCCAAAGATTCCAAAGACAACCACAAGGCATTCTATAGTTATGTCAAGAATCTAAATGGCAATGCTCATATCTGCTCTGAGCTATAACAGAATGGCATTAAATATACTGATCCCAAGGATATTGCCAATATCCTGGCAGATCGATTTAGTGCCAACATCACTCCCCTCTCACCCCCTAAAGGGCCCATCTCAATACCAAAAGATTGCCAAATTCCGATAATCACAGCCACACAGGTAGAAATAGCACTCTCCAAAGCTAAGAATACAGCATCCATGGGACCAGATGACATCCCAGGTTGTGTGCTACATGAACTACAAAATAAACTGGCACCCCACCTAAGTGTCATGTTTAATCATTGCCTTACCTCAGGCTTCGTGCCCACTGAATGGTGCACAGCTACAGTTATCCCGATCCACAAGGGAGGATCCACCTTGGATCCCGGGAACTACCGTCCCATCAGTCTGACAAGCCTGATCTGCAAGAGCATGGAAAGCATTATCATGGAACTTATAAACAAAGACATTGGCAACCTCCAGACACTGGACCACCCCCCCAGTTTGGATTTGTGAAGGGTCGATCTTGTCTCCTGAATCTGATTGACTTCTTTGAATCGGTCTCCAGAGCTGTGGACGAGGGTAAGGAGGTCCACACAGCCTTTCTGGACCTCGCCAAGGCCTTCAACACCATCCCCCACTCTGGAATCATAGATAAACTTACTAAGCTGGGCATAAATCCCTACGTCACTCTATGGGTTGCCAACTGTCCTACTGACAGAACCCAGACTGTATAAGTAGCCGACTCCAAATCCAGCTCCAGACAAGTGACAAGTGGAGTACCTCAGGGGTCAGTCCTGGGACCACTCTTGTTTGGCATCTACCTCTCTGAAGTACAGGCCAACACTAAGGGACTCTGGCTAACAAAGTTTGCAGATGACTGCAAACTGGGAGCCATTATTGAATCCCCAAATTATGTGGATATTCTACAAAAGGGCCTTACAGAAACAGATGCCTGGTGCCAAGAAATGTATAGTCACCCCCTTTGGAAAAAAACATGTACCCATGAACTACCACATAGGTGGCAGGACACTAAACATCGAAAGTGTGATGAGAGACTCAGGGACACAAGTGGACAGTGGTCTCACTTTTGATAACCACATCACCATAACAGTCGGGAAATCCTTCTACATGGCACACCTCATTGCTAAGGGCTTTTCATCCAGAAAAAAGGAGGTCATTGTCCCACTGTACTCATCCCTCATTAGACCCATTATAGAGTATAATGCCCCATTTGGTATGTACCTCACAAGACATCTGCAACAGCTGGAAAGGCCACAGAAATACCTCACTAAAAGAATCACAGGCCTAAAGCAGATGCCATATGCCGACCGTCTAAAAAAAATTCCAGCTATACTCTGTGGCATATCGTCTACTCAGAGGCGATCTCTGCTTAACATACAAGGCCATGTCAAACCCTGAGCTGTTGGACATGCTCCACTTAAAGAAATCCCAATCCCTCAGAGCCACACACTCCAGGGATCTAAACCTTATCATCACAATGAACAAATCATGCTGGAGGGATAGGTTCCTGACCCAGAGACTCCCCATACTCTGGAATAGACTGCCCATACATGTCAAGCAGAGCACCTCATTGGCCCTCTTCAAAAGGAACCTTGATGATTGGATGGGAGATAGGAAATTCACCACGGGGATCATGTCAGTCGCCCTGCTAGACAGGGGCCAAGAGAAGTAAATATTGTTGGACCAGGGAATTGTTATGGCTAGGCTTGCATAGGCCTAAGGGCCGATAGCCTAGTACCAACCTATGAACCTATATAGAAAGTACTGATAAACTGTCATGACCCCTTTAATACCTGTGCAAGGACAAGATGTGATCCACAGTTCATTAGTGGGACAGAACCTGTTTTGCTCCTCTGAAATGACATACTGAGCTATTGGGTGAGCATTAGGTTTTATTTAGAAGGGACATTCAACAAGGACAGTACAGAGAGAGGCTTGGTATCTTTAAATGTGGGCCTCCTTTCTTTCCTTTTGTGAGTTCATGAGCTGCAGAGATTTTTTCATCTGCCCAATTATGGGTAAGAAATATAACAGTAAGGTGGCTGGGAACTGTAACACTGAAAAGATTGTTTAGAGATGCTAGTGCTCCAAGTGATTTTTTTTTTTACATTGGGAAGACTGTTTTTAAGTTTAAAAGGAAGATAGGATAGCCAAATATGTGTCTAAAATTAGAAATAGACTAAGCAAGAATCCTCTTGCAAAGTACAACATTGAAACACCAGTTCATTCTTTTTTCACTTTTCATGTTTTGGACATAATCAGGATGGGTCCAGTCGAGGGGAACTCTTATGCCGTTCTTGAAAAGAAGCAGCTGGAAGGGCAAATTCACCTTAATGTCTACAACTGCTTGTTTAATTAAATGCATTCTTTTTTGACATTCTTTATACTATTAAAAATGAAACATCTTTGCCTATGTCATAAGTGATAATTTAACAATCATGCATTTATATAAAGGAAAACAAACCATACTGACATAATTTTAGTTGCAAACATTATAAATCACTTACACTCTATCCAGTCACTGTCAGCCAAACATTACATAACTTTTTCAAATCCTGCCTTGCTTCAAACCTCAGTCCTCATCTGCATGTATTGTTCCCAGAATTTCCATTTTTTGCTATGCAATTTGTTCCTACCCTTTTCTAAAGATCCCATTTCCAGCTGTTTTATCTCTATTACTATATTCACTACTTCCAGTACAGTTGGTTTAGACATCGATTTCCATTTCCTTGGGCAGTCATTACTAAATGCAATCATGGTTATCGATCCATGACACTGCAATGGGATGAAATGGCTAGGCTTGAAATTACCTCTGGGTCGATAGCCTAGTAAACTCCTATTATTCTATGATCCTACAATCCTTGTAATTGCTTTTTTGGCAGCCACCATAATTAGGCTCAGCATTGCCTTACTATGTCTAGGCAATTCTGATTCTGCATCATAGCTCAAAAAAATGTCCTTAGTCATACCAATATGCTTACCCAGTACTTCTGATAGTGTAGTCTGCAGGGAATTTTTAAAACCTACCAACTCATTACATTCCCAGAAAATGTTCCCACTTACCTCTTTCTTCCCTATCACACCTCCAACATTTGCTGTCTACCGGAGGAAAATTATTTGGAGTCTCCTTGGAGGTATTAAAATACCTATCTAAACACTTCCAAGCAAAGATCCTAACTCTTCTAGACTTTGTTGCATATTTCAGAGACATACATATATCCCCCATTGTTTCTTTGTGAATTGCTTATCCAGTCTCTCTTCCTAATCCTTTCTAACCTCCTCTGGTTGACCCTTATAATTATCATGCAATATTTTGTATGCTGTACACATCATTCCTTTTTAACAGCAGCTCTACCAGTGCTGGTCTTTCACTTAGGATCCCCCTGTTTCTTTCTCTTCACCTGTACTCTATCAATCCTTGATAGGGAAGGCAATCTCTCACCTACAGTCCAAAAAATTCTTGGCCTCTTCCCATTCCACCTTTCCCTCTCTAATTATTTGCTTTGAATACATTGGTTCCTTTGCCACTTTTCTCCAGTAAATTCCAGCTCCCTCTTGCTTATTGTCTAGATCCCTAATTGTAGTCATCCCTGTCGGCAGAATCTCCTTTCTCCATTCCCGTATTGGCTTAGTTCTTAGAATACTTTCTGCTACTTTATGAATATAATATTCTGTATGGTTATTGTTGTTCTTAAGGATTTGCATCCAATATCCCAGTCTCTCCTTCTTTCTTGAGCTTCCCCACTTCATCATCATCCTTTTCCACTTTGAATTATAGGATTATTCTTGTGCTGTGTATAGGAGCCTTAACTGTGTAGCTCTGATATACCATTTCAAAAAGGGCAATCCCAGACCACCTTTTTCTATTGGAAGAATCACCTTATCCCACTTGACTTTTGTCAACTCCCCCTTCCAGATAAAATCCTTCAGCTCTTTATTAATTGCTCTCCACAACTTTTCCTCTGGTTGATAAAAAGTATGCCTGAACTGTGTATAAAATTAAAGGGACTAAAAACATTTTAACTGCTTGTATCTTGCTATCTATATGTATAAAACAGAGGTTCCAGTTTCTCAGTTTTTGTATTATCTTTTTAGTCTCTTTTCACATATATTTAGCTGCCATACCTCAATCCTTTTTAATCCATACTCCTAAGTACTTCATTTTATCATGTCCCCATAAATATGGATACTGCTGAACCAGTTCATGTGGATACAAAATGTACAGCTATTGCCTTTGTTAAAGCTTCATTAATTTTGTATCCCAAAAAATTTTGAAATGCCTCTAAATGTTCCACAACAATGAAATGTCCTTTTCTGGTTTTATCAGGTATAAATAATATCATCTGCAAATACAACCAGCTTTTCTTGACTACTATACCAATTATATCCTTGAATTGCTGAGTCACTTATTTTATTTGCCAATGGTTCTAAATATAATGTAAACAATAAAGGGGAAAGAGGACACACCTTCCTGGTTCCTCTGCGCAAACAGAAATTATCAGAGAGAAACCCACTCATATTAATTACTGCTTCTGATCCCTCATATAGCCTCCTAAGCAACCTTATAAGTTTATCAGGGAATGCAAATGCTTCCATTGCCCTGCTCATAAACTCCCAGCTTACTCAGTTAAATGCTCTCTCTGCATCAAAACCTACCAGCAACAATGGTATTTTCTTACATTCTGCGTCCCTCTTGATCATTAATGTGTTGCTAATGTTGTCAAATGATTGCCTCTCTTCCACAAAACCACACTGATCCATATATATCAACTTTGGCATCTTCCTCACCATTCTTTTAGCCATTATAGACATAAACATTTTATAATCATGGTTTAGGATTGAAATGGGCCTTTATGAAGCTGGATCTGATGAGTCTTTAACCTCTTTAGGTATTACAGCCACCATTGCTTTCTTCCAGGATGTTAGTGCTTTTCCTCCTCTTAAAATATGGTTAAACAATCCTTCCAGATCTTTATCATTTTTTTCCTCCTGGCTTTCAGACTTCCACAGGAATACCATCTATTCCTGGGGACTTTGCTGTGGATTGGTTACACATCACCATTTTATCTCATCTCCTCCTATCCTAACTGTTAGTAATTGAGCTTCATCTACCTCTAAACTTGACATGCTTAATACTTCCATAAACATTTCCATTTGTATCTTTTCTTGATTTCCATATTTATCTGCTTTATACAGGCTTTCACAAAATTTTCAAAATATTTCGTTTACCTCTACAGGATCTTTTATCTTCCTTGTTATAGGCTCCCAAAGCTTGGTGACAGCCCTTTCTACTTTCTGTTGCCTGAGTCATTGTGCTTTGTGCTCTGGAGTTACTATAAAAAAAAAAACAGTTGCTTAACAGCAATCTTTCTAAACTCATGCATGTTATTGAGGTAAGCCCTTATTTTCTTTTTAACATTCTGCAATTGCTTCTCTTCTTGTTCTTGAGATTCCCCCTAATCTGCAATACTTTACCCTTTATCAGTCCCTCTAAATAATTCTTGTTAATTCTTAACCACATTTTTCTTTCTTTTATTTCAACCCTATTTTTAAATTCCACTTTAATTTTATTTCAGTCCCTAGCTATAGCTATCTTCTCTGATAGCTCCTGAATAACTTCCACTACCCATTCCTTAAATTCCTCTCTTTTCAACAGATGGGTGGGAAAGTGCCAGTGTCTCATTTGTAATTCATTACCCTGCATTTTTATTTTAGTTATTACTGGTGCATGATCTTAAATAGTTATTGGATCAAAACTTTCAATTAAATGAAGATGTTACTGTGAAATGTATGTTTTGTCTAGTCTAGACCAGTTTTTGTATATTGGGGAATAATATGTAAATTCAATCAGAACTCCTACTACTGAATTCACATCTTCCATGCCAAATATTTTCATAAATTTCTTCGAAAATCTACCCTCCTTTGTTATATTTTCCCAATTAAATGCATTCTTCAACATAGGAAACTGGACCACAAATTATTTTATTAATGGTTTTGACATGACATTTGTTCCTTTCTTCACTTTTGCTGGAATTTTTTATGCCTGTATTGTTTTCAGTTCTGCTGCAACATATACATATGCATAGTCATTTGCATTTTTTCCACGTTTTATTGTTTTTTTCCCCTATTTTTTAGTGTATGATTGATTTTATGGATGCTCAGTTTTAAGAGTGATCTGATGAAGCCCTGTGGATGAAAATGCTTTTCTTTTTTGTTTGTTTTTAATACAGTTATGATTACAGTTTTTATGTTGATTGTATTTTATCTGTGATGTTTATATCATATCCTTTCCTTGATTACTATAGAAGGTCCTCTTTTCTTGATTCGTTCACACTCACACACACACACATCTTCATTTCAGCTCTATGATTGTTTTTTTTTTTTTTTAATTTGTCATTCCTTTTGGAAGGATCTTGTTGTTAACGTAGTACTAAATAGTCTTTACTGAAGGGAGTTTTGCAACACCGTGTTCCTGCCTGGAGACAGACTAGGAGCTAATTACTAGTTTTTCACTTCCATTTATTTGGACTTTGTATTATTAGTACTCATTATGTTTCTTATTCTAGTTTGGGTTGTAAAAATGACTTGTGTTACATCAGGCTACTTTTTAGTTGTAGGCTAGGCTCATTACTAAATATGAAGTTGCAAATTATGATTTAATGACATTTTGTGCTTTTTAGATATATATCAGTTTTCCATGGGTTAAAGTTGTTTTTGGAAAGTTGATCTGATCATGTCCATTTGGTGAACGAGAGCACACATGATAAATTCAAGCAGAGTTTTTCCGGTGATCAAGCCTGTTTGAGTTTGTTTCTTGAGTACCATCATAGAAGAGTAATTAACATCTGGACTATTTATTACTGTTGCTTAATATTGTAATGTTTAAGTATTTTTATTTTTCATTTTTCACAAATAATAAGGAAGTGAAGTCTGTCCTCTATTATAAAGCTGGGGACAGCTATCTTCTCGCACCTCTGTTGTGATCTTTCCAGTATCTTAATAATCATTTCACTGTGATGCTGAGAAGTATGATACCTGTATAACTGGAACACACCTTCCTGTCCCTTTTTAGAAAATGGGGATCACTACCCCCAATTTTCCAGTCCCGAAGTAATGTCTCAGTCATCCACACTACATTGAAAAGACATTTCAGTCACAGCACTCCAGTAATGTCCAGTGTTTTTAGCTTTGCTAGTGAATTTAACATACAAAATTAACTGTGTTAGTTTTTAAGAACATAATACACACACACACACACATACACACATATATATATATATATATATATATATATATATATATATGATGAAACAAAGTTTGCATTCCTCCCCAGTGATTTAATGAATTCTAGGACCTCACTAATTATGTTAAATTGCCTTTATGCTGATTAAAATAAACAAAACACTGAAGATGTATATCACCCACTTAAAAAAGACTGGAAGAAGCTTTAAACAGATATTCAGATGAGCTGATACAACTGCAAAAATCAGAGGTCGACATGAAGAAATGGCTGTCTGACTATGAGATTGTTCAGGAAGAGAGGTTTTAAAAATAGTAGAATTAGAGGACAGAGTATATAGGGAAAACCAGAGATTTTCTCCTGTACCAGAGAAACTAGAAGGAACAGACTGTATTAATTTTATGAAAGCACAAATAAGCAACTGGACTGGTTTTCCATTGCAAGAGCTGATAATTGAAAGGGCATATTATGTGTATGTTCCAAACCTGGCCATGAGAAGGCAACCCAAAGCTTTAATACTAAAGATGAAATCCCAGCAGAAAGAGTTGATTCTGACAAAACTGTGGCAGAAGGACAAAGTAGTGAAAGTGGTAGTGTGTTTATGTACAACAGGCAGAAGAGGAGTAAATTTATTCTATCAATCAGGGAATGTCGAGAAGCGGGTTTGTGATTCAAGCTGCTATATCCAGATATTTTCACAATATTTTTTTCCTGGAGGGTCAAAATTAATTCTTTGATGCAGAACATGCTAAGGAGGAAATACAAAAGTTTGTCCAAAAAAATGAGTTATCAAACAGAAGGTTATTCTGCTTCTTACTATTCTGACAATAAAGTCTATAGAGAGACTATGTCAGTGAAACCTTTTCCAATGTTCCAAAGGAAAATGCTTGAGAGAGAGAAGAAAAACACAAGAGTTGACTAGAAGAACCAGGAGTACACTGGAAATGAACCACCAACTGAATTTGGGATATGGAGATCAAGAAAAAAAATACCAGAAATTCAGAAATTGATGAATAAATGTAGAATTACAAAGCATTAATTAATTCTTTGAAGTTTGACAGAACACGAAAACCTGAAAATATTGGACTTTTTTTTACTCTGTTAAAGTTGTAGGGGACTCCAAAGCATATGCCTTACTTTATATCATTAATGTTTGGAAGATGATTTAGGAGAGGGAGAGAGGAAGGAAAGAGTTAACTACAGGTAAAACAAAATTTTGTTCTTAACAGTATTTTATATAATACATGGCATATACTACATGCTATAAAGTAAAGCTTTTTCAGTTAATTTTGTATGTAATGGGGATACTAAAGTAAACAGGTGCCCCTATTTTTTCTTCTTCTTTCTTTCTTCTTGTTCAGTTTTTTAAGAAATATAGGCTCTGCAAAGTAAAAAGAGAAGAAAGCCTGGACAAAAGAGCATGATATAAGAAAAACTAATATGCCTTTTCTTACTTTTGCATAGAGGAATGACTGCATTAAGGCCATTTCCTTGATTTAATAATAAGTTTCAAGGGGAAGCAAATAAATAAAAGAACATTGGGTATAATGAATACTAACTAGTATTTCTCCCTCGCACATAACTGTTTACACTGTAATATGTGTAGTGGAAGGCAACTGTGTATTTGATTCTCATATTTCTATGGAGACTATCTGTAATGGAGCAATACAAACAAAATACGTCTTTTTTTCTATGGTTAGGACTTAATGTTTTCTGAAAACATTCAAGTTGTTGTCTTCATTTGGGAGACTATAAAGATAAGACAAAAACAGACAGCACATAGTGGAAGTAGAAGCAGAGGCTGTATCATGCATCCTAGCATGGATAACCTTCATCATAGGTTAATTCAAGCCAGTAAATGTGGCTGTCAATCTGGGTTTTCATTAAAACAAAAAGTTTTCTAAGATATATGACATAGGTTCAAATGGATATGTCAAGAAACAACTGTATAAAATATCAGTCTGCCAAACAGTGTATGCATATAACACAAAAGCTGAAACTAGACCTTTAAAAAATTCTACATAACAGGTGGGAATAATAATGGGCCGGATTCACGAAACCTCCTTGTAAGACTTAATATGTCTTACTTGGAGGCTGCAGTTGAACGGTATGACATCAGCATGCCATGCATATTCATGAGGGCATGCTGAATCATACCCTAGGCTAACACGGTCCATGTAGGAAAGTAGAGGGCGTGTCCGAATGCCGAGTACTGCAAAGTGACACGCCCCCGAAGAGTCAGAGGCCTGAAACTAAACACCCACGAGCGAATCCTTAGAAATGTCAAGGAACACAACACCACACATTCCCCACAGAATAAACCCTACTGAAAATGTGTAAAACATAAAAATAGCAGTTTCATTTTTTTTTTTTTATAATTTCAAAAATGTTTGCCCGCATTTGTGCTCGTTTGCGTGGGTATGCCCTTCACTCAGCCACAGTTAGCAGACAATGAAAAGCATATAAGATCTACATATGCAAATTAAGGCAAGTAGCAATAGCGTAGCAGTAGAGACGTTGGCCAAAGAGGAGGTAGTCACGGTTCGAGCCCCCACAACATCATTCACCATTTTTATTTAAATAAGTATGAAACAATCCCCTGACATATATATATATATATATATATATATATATATATATATATATATAACTATAATTTAAGTAAAATGTAATGAAATGGGCCATGTATTTGTGAAGAAATCCAACAGAATAATTTTATAAAAAAAGGATTATAATTGACCATAGCTGAGCAACACTCAGCAAGGTGAGCAGCGCTTTAACAAGCTTAATATGAGTGCCCGGAGGTGAGCAGCGCTTTAACAAGCTTAATATGAGTGCCCGGAGGTGAGCAGCGCTTTAACAAGCTTAATATGAGTGCCCGTAGCTCAGCAGCGCTTCACCCAGCGTAATATGAGTGCTCATAGCTAAATAACGCGTTACCCAGTGTAAGCCATTTGCGTGGAGCTGCGCAGTGCGCCAACCAGCTTACCGGCGGGCAACATTGGGCAAGCTGTATCAAAGCCGCCTTTACACAGACACATCTCCTAGCCTGTCTAGACAGTAGTAAAATAAAAAAGCAATGCCAAGGGTCGAACCCGGGATACTGTGCACCATAGTCAAAGTACTGAACCACTAAGCCATGACAGTTGTACTGAGAAATACAGTATTAGCATATATATATATAGGAATGAATGAAAATAGAACCATGACAAAGCAGGTTTGCTTTAAGATGATAAATATCCAAAATGGCCATTCACAGATAAGTGCGGGAAAACTGGCATATACGCCCCATAGGTGGGAATACACACCATAACTGATTGTGGTACCCATTTGCAGTCAGGATGGCAGGTGCAGGAGAGGGAAATCATTTTAGAGCACAAAGGTGGGGTGTTGAGGAGTCAAAATGTATGGTTTGGCTCCTAGTCCATGATCATGAAGCACAACTCATGCAGGGCCAGGTTCAATGGGGAGCGTACAAGGCAGAGGCATGGAACCGGTTGGCACATGATCTCACCAGTGCCACAGGCATTCCAAGGACTGGTGAACAGGTCCGTCACCACCATGCAGACCTGAAGCGACGTAAGGAGGACCAACTGAACCGTTGGATCCAGGAGGCCTGCCAAATGCAAATGCCCAATGCCCCACTACTGAGTAAGTATCCATGTAATTACATATGTAAGAAATGCTATCCTAGCCTATAGTATGGAGAGGTATGTTCCAATATTCCTTCATTTATATTACAGCTGCAGGTGTTCGTTCCGTGAATCGGCGAGCTTATGCTGATAGGCTGCTTAGGTTGCTCCACCAGGCAGGTTAGTAATTATTTAGCTGGTATTGTTATAGAATATAAGTGAGACAGATTGTAAAAGAGTTCAGTGTTGTAACCCAATAATAAAGATTCTGCTAGTATTGTAAGATTAGATAAGTGATGCAGCCTGGAAAAGAGTGTATTGCAATCCAGTAATAAAGATTAAACAAGTCTCAAATAGAGTTTCCACCTGTATTGTAATATCAGATAACTGCTTCAGCCTGAAAATGAGTGGTAATCAATCAACAAAGGATAGACAAGTGTCAAATACATCCTTGTAAATTCTGCCATATGAAATAAGTGAGTCAGCTGGAAAGGATTGTTGTAACCCAGTAATAAATGTTAATAAAGCCTAGAATTAAGTACCATTCTGAAATGTAAATATAAAATAAGTGAGAGAGTGTGAGAAAGACAGTTTGAAGCTACCAAGAAAGCTGTAATAAGTCTGGAATAAAGGTATACTGCAGTCACTACATAATGAAATGAATGAGACAGCCACAACCAAAGAGTGTAATGTCTTAAATAAAGTACAGAACCTGGACTGTGTCCGTCCCACAATTTGGATATGTTGCTGTACCCTTGCATTATGGAGATAGTATGGTTGTTTGAAATGCTGAACATCCACAGTTGTCTAGACCCATATAAATCAAATGTAGCAGGATGCTGTACCTGAACACAGCCATATATGAATAAAAATGGAATGTATATTAATGTAGCAGTAACATCCCCATCACCAACATTCCTAAGGTTACATACTGGAAACTGTACTAATACATGTAGGGGATATATATCTGCATCTACTAGGAATGTACAGTATATGTATAGGTAGTGTAAGTTAATGTAATATTTCTCCACCCTTCCCTATTTTCACAAATTATGCTATTCCACACCAAACTGGGTATGTGTATTCACAATTAATTCCCATGGACATTTGTCCTGTTGGTTCATACATATCTGCATGTACGTTGATGCATGTGCCCTGTTCACATAGACAAACCTGATGGCCTGTTGCCACCAATCAACCCTGCATGCTGTTGGAATGTACACTGTTGTTCTAAGTATGCATGTGTTATGCTTGCTGCTCAATGTTCGGAATTCATGGGTGTTTGGTTAATGGGAATACTGATGCATGCTGTTACAACTGATTTTGAATGGTGTTTTGTTACTAACCCAAAATGCCATACAATACTGCTAAACATAGGACAACAGGGA
The DNA here is from genome assembly GCF_019279795.1 of Protopterus annectens. Taxonomy (NCBI): domain Eukaryota; kingdom Metazoa; phylum Chordata; order Ceratodontiformes; family Protopteridae; genus Protopterus; species Protopterus annectens. Next base: position 1,885,699,741 of record NC_056733.1, on the reverse strand, counting down.
AGGCGGGTTCCAGCAGACCCACCTCAGCTGGTGAGTGCACCTTGCACCAGTGCCCAGGCCGGGACCTCCTCCTCCAGTGGCCCTGTGCCACCTTCGGGTGGAAGCGCTGCAGGGGATGGGGCTCGTCCCCCCTCTGCAAGCGTGGCCGGAGGAAAGCCTCCACTCACCCTCCATAGGGTCCGGTCTGTGGTGCGTAGTGAGATCAGGCGTTCTGTGACTGATCCCCTACGCCAGCTCGAGGCGAGAGTGGCGCAACTCACGGGTGTGCCTGCCCGTCCTATCCAGCCCCCAGCACAGCCCCGGCCTGGGCTGTGAAGGCGCAGTGGTAACTGCCCATGGGTGGGGATCTCAGTTCCACTGTTGCCATCTGTGGGCTCATGGGCTTGCTATATCCAAACATCCGTCCCCGTCAATTGTTTCCCCCCCACGTGTCATACTCTGCCCCTGTATGCGTCTTGTTTGTCTTGTCTGTTAACCTCCCCAACCTACCTCCCCAAATATACCTACTTCCTGTACCTCACATTCCACTCTCACCTGAAAAAAAAATAAAAAAAGGGCACTCTGTTCTCACAAAAAAATTACGCCCCATACATATCTGCCCAATTCGCACACATGTCCGCTGGACATGTAAACTGATAATTCTAATTGGCAGTACAACATATTTTGTTGTCCTCACCCCTCTCTCAGGGGTGGAAGGTTTAAAATTTCACACCAAATGGACCTTCCCTGCATCCTTCCTGCACATCTTAAAAGCTTATTTTCCTACTATCCTACCTTCTTTGTGCCCCCTTTTTCACCACTTTCCTATTTCCCCATTTTCTTTTCTTTAAAAGAAAATAGCGCGGGTGTTAGCGGGAGTAAGCACTTTTAAGCAGTAGTCAGCGGGTGTGCGCTTGTGTGCGCTTAGCTAAGCATCACACAAACTCATGCAAACCCGCTTACAACTGCTTAAATGTGCCTTATTCACTCTGTATGACAAGGCCTGTAGTCTGCTCATCAGCAAAATAAAATACCCCTGTCAGTCTCGAACCCTGAACCTTGGAAACACTAGTCTGCATGAATTACCACTGAGCCACAGCAGATATACAAGAACTTGGTGCTGAAAGAAATATATCATGAAATACAAGGAGTGAATGTAAAGGGAAAATAGGAAGGCCAGTACACAAAGCTTGTTCTGTGTACCTTTACTGGCAGTTCTTGTGGAATTGCATTACATTGTGGGAGAAGAGAAACAGCCATGCTAGTAGGAAATAATGTTACAGTAGCACCATACAAACCCCACACAGTATCAGAGCAGGATAAACACTGCCATATTTGAATAGGTAAGAGGCCAGACCTCCCAACTGTGACTGATTTACAGGGATGTCCCTGATTTGCAAACAACTGTTACCTGTGCCCCACTGACTCCCTGTGAAATGTACTAACAGTAGGCAGAAAGGTGGGGAATCCCACGTAATGGTAACTGTCAATAAGTTAAAGTAGACACTACTTGCATGTCAGAAATGGTGTAGTAATACATATGCTCAAAATACCCCACAGTCACAACTGCAGAATATCTGAAATATATCACGGGTGTATCCCACTGATATGTACCTTTCCCTGAGGCTGGTCAAATATATACCTGAGAGTATCTGACGCCTGCAAGTGTCAGAAACACACAGGCATATCAGCCTGTCTGCTGTTACATACTCTGCGAATAGCTGTAGAATTACTTCCACAAGCATGCCCTTATGTAGGAGTACAACACAGAAATATCAAAGGATGTAGCCATCTAACATACTAATGACAGTATAGCAGTTCACAAGCACTGCATGTGCCTGATATTCATAATTGTTAGTACAATATTCTTAGTTGTCCTCACCCCTCCCTCAGGGGTGGAAGGTTTCAAATGTCGCAGCAAATGTCAAACATATGTACAGCTATTGCAGTTAAAGAAATGTGCAGCTATGGACCTTTCCTACACCCAGCCTGAACATCCCTAGCTGGTGTCCCCACTGACTTCCTGCTTACAACTGTTTAAAAGTGCCTTATTCACTCTGTATGACAAGGCCCTAGTACTGCTCAGCAGCAAAATAAAATACCCCTGTAAGTGTCAAACCCCAGACCTTGGGCTCACCAGACTGCATGAAGTGCCACCAAGCCACAGCAAACATATAAGAACTTAGTGCTGAAAGAAATATATCATGCATTACAAGGAGTGAATGTAAATGAAAAATAGGAAAGCCATAGCAACACATTCCAGTAAAGACAAATATCAGGCATTCAAGGAGTGAATGTAAAGGGAAAATACAAAAGCCATAGCAACACATTGCAAGAACTACTGTTGAATGCCAGTTAACCCTCAAATCCCACAGGTAAGTACATACTCCCATGTAAACAGTGTTAGCATTAGCAGGTGTGAGTTAACATACACACTAAGAAGAGTGAACTGGAAGAAGCAACAGTCAGGTTTCAGTACAACATGCATTTCAGTGGCTACAACACAGCGTTAGATATGAGAGATATACTAACCTTCTGACTCACACAACAGTGTCCACAGCAAACCAGCATGGTCCCCACCTTGCAAAACTGAAAGGCCTACACCTACCTAACCTATCATTTTATAGCAGTGTCCTGAAATCACAGTGAGAACTGCAATTAACACACAGCAGGCTGCATGCAATTACTAAATGCTGGCCACCAATTGGTGCAGAGGCCATCACATGCACATGTGCAGATACCTACAAAAGCAGCCTGTACTGCCAGTCCACACATGCAATAATATCATTGCAGCAACTGGAGGGGGAGAGAGAGATAGAGAGAGAGACAGAGACCAAAAAAAAAATAAATAAAAACAAGCCAGCAAGCAAGCCAGCAGAAAAAAGCTGTCAGAGACAAAGGTAATGTAAACTACATAATCTAATAATCTACATACTGTGAACCCTCCATATGTGTTAGCAGTCTGTATCTATATGTATATACAGATGTGCATAGGGCAAGGGACATACATATGTAGTTGAAGGTTGCTATGTGCACATATCAATGTAGGTTGTAGTGTGTGGCATTGAAAACAGCATGCAGTACAGGTATATGTCATGTGGTGGTGAACTTCTGTGGGACTGAGCCAGTGAGGCCTGCTACAGCTATACAGCATGAGGACAGCATAATGCATTATGCACAACACTGTGCAATATCATTACAGAATGGTATGTCTCACAACTGTTTCAGAAGTGATATTCCCACGATGAAAGGTGGGCAGTCTATGTGCCTACATGTGCATGTATATGTACAGCAATGGATGTTTAGAAGTGCGTGTATATATATAGATATATATATAAAGAGAGAGTGAGAGAGGGGGACAAGGGGGCAGATGTACTGCAACAGGTGCCTGGTGACCAAGGCATGGACTGAACACCATTGTTGATACTGCAGTACCATACCCCATTCCAAAACATGTTACCCACTAACTACCACACAGGTGGTTGCCCGCCTACCACTGGAGGTGTCAGAAGGGAACATGGGACACAAGTGTACAATAGCCTCCCCTTTGATATCTACAGTGGCACACTAGTCTTGTAATCCCTGTACATGGTACATGTCATCACAAAAGGTGTGTCAGCTAGGGAAATGTAAGTCAGTGTACCCCTCTACACCTCACAATGTCCTATGCAGTATGTACCTCCCACGAGAGCTACAGCAAGTGGAAAGGCCACAGACATACCTAACAAAGACTGATAATGCCCTCAAACACATTCCCTATGCAGACTGACTCTCAAAACCACAGCTAGAGTGCCTTGCATACTTCCTACACAGAGGTTACCACTGCTGGACATACACAGTTATGTCACACCCATACCAGTTGGCCAACCACCATGGCAACACCTCACAATCCGTTCAGCCTACATGACCTAGGGCCCTAATCCTTGTCACCGCACTAAACAGCACATGCTGGAGGTACAGGTTTCTATACACAAATATGCCATACCCTGGAGTAAACCACCCAGCATTAACAAACAAGGCTCCTTATTAGTAGATGTCATACATACCCCTGATGAATGTTATGGAGATAGGTAATATGCCCTGTGAGTCACCTCTGTGTAACCATTTCACAGGAGCAAGTAAAATCACATTACATGTGTCCCAAAGGGGCAGGGTAGCATATGGCTAGGCTGCCCTAGGCCCAGGGCTAATAGCATAGTACCTACCTATGACACAATGCACACACACATGTACTCAGTGCAATACCAGCTATGTGATGATGGAATGAGTGTGACACTGATTGTGTGCAAGGTCTGTAAAGGTGTGATAGCTTAGTGTGAGTTTGTGTCTGTCATGGCAGTTGGTGTCCTTGGTGTGAGGCCAGAGAAAGATGTGCCAGTTATCAGGATGCAAACATAGTAGATTGGCATATGTTGTGCCGTACTTCCCTGTGTACGACTGTGGTGTCCCATCGTAGGCAGAAGCAATACATGTATGCTCAGTAAGTGGTACTGCTGTTGAATCCAGCTCACATATGAACTGTTGTACTACCTGATGTTGTAGGCCTAAACACTACAGTATGGTGTATGTTCACATTCCCTGGTAACACTGTCTGGTGTGTTTCCTGTAGCCTGCACAGTTTACATACCTCATGCATAGGTATCTGTAAGTAGGGGCACACAGTACTATAAGGTACACAGTTAATGCTCATATGTGTTGTCATACATTTGTGTGTTGTATGTATGTGTAATGTGTGTTTAATGATACCTGTACCAAGGCCGCAGTCACATGTGTGTTACAGGGTATGTGTGTGTACCTGGCAGCATGTATACTCTGTGACAGCAGTATGCTGGCTATAGTAACAACTGTGCACATATGTCAGGTAGGGGCATGGCATCAAAGACTAGGGTGGATTACCGTTGAAACTCTAAATGTGCATTGCATTCATTGCACGGGGTGACAATATTCTTCATCCATTAGCTTGATACATACTCCCAGTGTGAGGTTGTGCATTGTATCCCACACAGTGTACCGAGTGCTTGTGTATACTAGTTTGTTGTATGGAGTGTGGCAGGCACTGTCAAGACAGTTGTGGGCTGAGCACTGATATGTGGTATCGAACATGTGTATCCCCTGATAGACAGACAGATGCTATATATGGCAGTTAAGTGATATCAATACATTAGAATATTAAGTGTGCCACATGACTTGCTCACATATTTTTCTTTTCCTTCCAGGGTGATGGTGCATCAGCAAAACCCACCTTATACAGCAGCAGAGGATCAGGAGATCCACCAGAGCCTGGTGCAGAATTACTGTGTGCTGTTTTCCAGGACCAGCCAGAACCAGCATGAGAGGGCTGCACTGTGGCAAGATCTTGTCCGTCGGGTAAATGACATAGACATGCATAACCAGACATATGAGCAGGTACGCCATCACTGCAGTGATTTAATTAGACATGTCCGGCAGCTTGCATCTGATATCCACAGACAACAGCTTGCCACAGGCGGTGGGGTACCTATCCACCCCCCCTCACCAGTGTGGAAGAGCACCTGCTAAGTGTTGTGGCTCCAGGCCAACAACAGCAACATCCACAAACATGTGTCATCATGGAGGCCAGAGCCACCCAGCATGTTGAAATGGAGCGTGCAGGTAACATGCCATATCTGTAGTTGACTGTTCTCTGTACTGGTAGTTTATGTGTGTGTGAGATGTGTACTGTTTGTGTAGCTGTTAACCTGCCTATTCTTCTGCAAGATTGATATTCTGAGCATAATCTGTACACCTGTGAAAGCCACCTGTTGTACTACTGTACTTTATCATACTCACAGTATCAGTGGCACAGTTGTGGCCACTGGCAATCACTCTCATATTTTTGCAGGTCCCTCTGGAGTGACAGCAAGGCAGCCAATCCATGCTGGTGAGTGTGTAATAACAATACTATTGCTAATGACATGTGCATGTCATATGAAGGTGTAGTCTGTGCACATGTAACACACCTACGCATAATTTATGCTGTGCATGTTTGCTGTGAGACTATGCATATCCCATTATTCTCAATAGCTGCCTCACTCACATGCAATACACAGAGCATGACACGTGTGGCAACACAGTACTGGACATTGTATAGGCATACCTGATACACATGTACACAACAAACACATGTTTGGCATACACACTACACCTTAGCCTGCTACACATGTCCAATTATGACACCTGCTGTATGGCCACCCTTATCTACGCAGCACACATAATATACCTGAGGGGTAGAGGCCTAGCATGTCTTTGTGCAACAGTCTTGAACAAATAATACATTCATGTTAGGCAATGCTCACTATTGGCCACCTTACAAACCCATGTAACAAGTGGCTGTGTAATTGTGGATGTAGTCATGTTACTGCACATCAGGTACAGCACGCTAGCTGCCTGTCTGGCACACATTATTATTGTTGACTGACCAGAAGAAGCATGTTGATCATGGCTCACATTACTACACCACATCCAGTTCCGCTGACCACAAAAGTACACATAGCAGTCATTGCGTATCACCGTTGTGTGTGTGTGTGTGTGTGTGCGCAAATATATGCACCCACAGCTTGTAACACTTGCACAACATTCTTATGTCCTTGTACACATTGTGTCCCAGGGTGGAGACAATCACTGAACAACTACACACAAGCATCAAGTACATGTATACTGTTATTAACAAGGGCTGTTTACACTTGCACTGCATGTTCCTGTGCAACACATAATCTGCATGCTGACACGTGTGCAGTGATGTTTATCCTTGTGATACTGTCACGCACCCTAAAACAGTATTGTGTATGTGTTGGATTGCAGGTGTGTCTGTGTTTGTATCTGCTGTACTAAGGAGTGTGCCTGTGAGCTTGTGTGCCTGTGCGCCTGTGTGCTTGTGCACCTGTGTGCCTGTGTGCATGTGTGCCTGTGTGCTAATATCGTGTACACATTTGTAAACTGTGTTTCCTATCTTCCTCTCACAGGTTCTGATGTTGCTCTGGTGGAGTGCAGCAGGGAACCTGAAGCCACTGCTGGAGATAGTGATTATGATGATACATGTGTAATGGCACAGGGAGGTGTGACAGGGTCTGTCGTTGGTCAGCCAATTGACACTACACAGCAGTCAACCCCATCAATGTGCACAGCCATCCTGCCGATACATCCATTGTCACCAATGTCCTTAGCTGAGGGACAGCATACAGTGGGCATTGACCAGGGTAGTGTGGTATCACTGGCACATGCATCCCCTCACAGCAGCCATGGCCAGATTCCTGACATGGTACCACACAGGCAGATGTCCAGGGGTTCTCGTGGGAGCATCCATGGTCATACTGCCCCTGTCAGACGTGCCCACAGAGGTCTTTCAACCTCAGCTATGTTCCGGGCTATAATGCAGGCACAGGCACGTATGGAACGGTACACCAGACAGGGTCTGAGGGAGCTTAGAGCACATCGCACCGCTATGAATGACACTATGTGTGACATTGCGTCTGCCATCCGTAACATCAGTGAGGTCATTGATAGACGTTGGGGGGACACATTAGATCTCTTCCACAACTACATGTCCAGGAGCCAGGACAGTGCAGGACGGTTGAGGCGTTGATGTGCACGTATGCCAGCAACATTATCAGCTGGCAGTCATCGTGAATGACAACAAACCCGCAGTCGCTGCCATAGTGCCAGTACCAGCAATGCTGGGTCTGTGCTGTCAGACCGTCCGAGAAGACCATGTGCACGTGGCTCTGGACAGTCCCAGCAGGGACATGTGTCCAGTCAACAACCCACTGCTTCTGATGACAGTACCCAGTCTGGCTTAGTACCTGTTACTGTCCGTAGCACCCCTGCCAGGCACAGGTACCGTGTCCGTGGCCAGAGACAGTGATCTGTATGACCTGGCAGGTACAGTCTGTGGCTGTCCACAAACACCCGTATATGGCAGCCACGTGGTGGAACTGTGTGCATGCATACACACACACATAATGCTAACACCTAGGGCTAACACATACACACACACATTGCAGCAACATTGCCCCATGTTGTACTGTTGTCCCTCAATAACACACACACACACACACATACATGTTAATTGGATGTGTCAATGGCAGACTCTGGCAAACCAAGTACACACCCTGTGCATATGATGAAACTGTGCCACCTTCTGCCATCTGTAACATTGATGCAGGAACAGGGTAGCATGGTGCTGATGCACAGGGTGGCTATATAGCACTGTAGTAATATTATCATGTTGTTAACAGTACAGTGTAATGATGTTGTGGGTATATTCGAGCATGCATGATGCATTACCTGTTTGTCATTGCAGTTTTGTATACACGAGTGTTAATTCCCAAAGTGTACTGTCTGCACATGTGCCACATGGCTGTTGTGTGTACCTGTGCCTGCATGTGTTGGGGTGTGGACAGTACATGTGTGATGTTTGCAGCACTGAGTTGCAGGTGTACATTTGTGAACATGGTTAGCATGGAACATGTACCAATTAAAGTTTGCCTGGAAACAGATGCACGGCTCAGGGAAAACCAAATCAAAAAAAGTAAAGCCAGCAAAACTTGACCCAGTTCAAAAAACTGAAATTTAATTCATAAATCCATAGAACAGCAAGAAAATGCACAGACCGTTTTTGGCTAGTATCACATACACAGCCTTCATCAGTGTAACGCAAGCAGAATCAAAGCTGTCTATTTATACACTTAACACAATTGTTATTGGTCAATCCTAGAGTTTATCATTTAACCCTGGTGAGAAAAGACCGCCCAGTTTACTAATACACTTTTTCTCTTTAGAATTCAACAGGGAGTGCCAACCAGTTTTGTTAGATTTTTTTCCCACGAATAATATCGATGACAGTGAAAAGGAAATTAGCAGTTGGATGTGTGAGTTGATGTTTGTATAGTGCATTGTTTATTCTGCCTTTTTTAATGTTGCTGATATGTTCAGATATTCTAAGCCTGAGTGGCCTTGAAGTTTGACCTATATAAAAGGCCCCACATGTACATGTTGCTAAATAAATTAGCCAATCAGAACTGCAATTTGCGAAAAACTTAATATCATATACCATGGGGGAGTTCCTACTTGTAAATTCCTTTGTTTTAGATATCTTGGGGCAATTAACACAATGTCCACAAGGATAACATCCTATGCCAATGGTGGTTTGTATAGGTTCCAGACTTCCAGAATCATGTGAATGTTTGTAATGATTAAAAGTACTACCTAAATTTCTACCTTTTCTAAAAGAAAACAAACATTTGGGAGGAATGATGGAAGATAACTCATTGTCATATACTAAAAGATTCCAATGTCAATGAATGCTCTGGATAAGGGCATCAGAATTCCTTCCATAGGTAGTGGTGAATCTAATGGGATGAGAAGTTGAGACCGTATCAGATTTGTAGGTCAGTAGATCATCCCTCTTCATATGTCCAACTTTGTGTATTGCATCAAAGACATGGCCCATCTTGTGTCCCCTGGTCCTGAAGCGGCTAGTCAAATCCTTGCTTTGTTCATGGTAAGATGTTTCATCAGAGCAAATGCATTTGAGTCTAATAAACTGTGACTTTGGAATATTTTTGGATATGTGTGGGGGATGAAAGCTGGAAGCATGTAGAATGGTATTATATTCCGGGTGTTTCCTGTATACTTTGGTACCTAGGGTGTCATCAGGTAATCAGTTGATCAAGATCATGATCATAATGTAAAGTAAACTCAATACCCCATCGATTGTTATTGAGATATGCCAGGAAATTATACAGCTCATCTAATTCACCCCTCCAAACTGCCCAACAATCGTCAAGGTATCTTCTCCAAATATCAAGATGTTCCAAGTAAATATTACGTTCAGAGTTGTAAATCAAATCCTTCTCTACATAGGCCATGAAAAGGTCCGCATAAATGGGCGCGAAAGACGAACCCATGGCTGTACCCTTGGTCTGCCAATAGCAGACATCTTGATAGAAGAAGACATTGTTGTTCAAAACATAAGATGCCATATGCAAAAGAAATTCATTGAATTCACATGAATATAATCCCGAAGCATCTAACCAAAAGGATAAAGCTTCTAAGCCACCAGAATGAGGAATATTTGTATATAATGCACTTACGTCAAAAGTACACATCCACCAATCCGGATCCAGTTGTGTATCATTGATAATCTGCAGGAAATTGGTAGTATCACGTAAACGTGAATGAATGAATGTTAGGAGAGGTTTTAGCCTATCAGTCAAAAAAAGTGAAAGGGGTTCAGTGATATAACCCCTACCTGAAACAATTGGTCTACCCGGAGGATGTGTGGGATGTTTGTGTATCTTTGGTAAAAAATAGATATATTGATTCGAAGAATCATGAACTAACAGTTGATGCATGAGATTGTTGTCAATGATTCCAATTTCTTTGGCATGTGAAAGAAATTGTTCAATTTCTTTCTGGAATCTAGGGGTCGGATTAATAACCATTTTGACATAGTATTTTTCATTGGACAGTTGTCTGAGAGCTTCCTGATTGTAATAATCCCAATCCAAAACAACAACAGCACCCCCCCTTATCTGCTGAAATTACTACAATATCGTGATTATGTTGAATGTTTCTGATGGCTTGTTGTTCTTGAATGGTAATATTATTGGAGCGATAATCAGAAGCAGATCGAACATAATGGAGATCTTTGAGAATATTATTCTGAAATTGAGAAACAAGGGGGTGCAAGGGTGGGTTGAATTGTGATTTATGATATGTGAATTTATCTGAAACACCAAAATTGTTAGTAGACCCAAAAAACATTCTTAAATTCAATAATCTACAAAAAGATGCAACATCCTGTGCAAATGAATCTTCACTGACAAAAATGTAATGGCCTTTATTCAGAATAGCAGTTTCAGTGGGTGATAAAACATAATTAGACAAGTTTAAAACATTGTTATGTTCTGGTGAATCTACTTGTTCATCACATGGTGTAGTAGAGGTGTAGTAGACCTTGAATGTCCGTGATGGCCTTTGTGTTTCCTCCCCCCTCTTTTGTACCTACTCCTAAAGGGACACCCATAGGTGTTCTTTTGGGGGTGGGTGAACCAGAAACAGATGGCAGCTCACTCTCAGGGCCAGAGGAAAACTCCTCCGTAGATGAACCCGTGTCTGAAATATAAGTATGCTTAAGAATAGATTTAGGTCTCTTTCTTTTTGAAGGACGACTGGTTTGAATGTTAAATTTGACATGTTTAACTACGTTAAAAGGGTTGTTGCCTTGGTAATCTACCAAATCCCTATTATATTTTTGGATTTTCTTTGTTTTGAGTTGGGTCTCCAAATTATTCAAATCAGAAGCCACCCTGTCAAGTTGTTTTGCAAAAAAAGGTTATTTTTCAAATGGTTTGACATCATTAGCAAGGCCTAGGACAGTATTGACCTCCTTGTCAATTGTACGCTCATAATATTTGTTGAGAGCCTTGACAAAAGACATACTTGCTTGATAGGTTCATAGGTTCTTACTAGGCTATCTGCCCTAGGGCATTTATAAGCCTAGCCAGAGTGTGTGTGGCTTTCACCACCCCTTAGGATGAGAATACTATACCCATTAGTTTGCTGTGCCTCTGTCCAGCAGTGACACAGAGATGATTCCCGGGGTAAACCTACGATCTCCCATCCACTCGTCAAGATTTCTCTTGAACAGAGTCAGTGAGGGGCTCTGCCTCACATGGACTGGGACTCTGTTCCATAGTGTAGGGAGTCTCTGGGTGATGAATCTGTCCCTCCAGCATGTCTTATTTATATCCGTGTTGAGGTTTAAGTCTCTTGCTCTCGTGGCTCTGGTGGATTTGGATTTTTTGAGGTGGAGCATGTCCATTAATTCCGGGTTGGACATGGCCTTGTATGTCAGGCACAGATCACCTCTGAGCAGACGGTATGCGACTGAATAGAGCTGGAATTTCTTCAGTCGGGCAGCGTATGACATATGTTTGAGCCCCTTTATCCTTTTGGTGAAGAACTTTTGGGGTCTTTCCAACTGCTGCAGGTGTCGGGTAAGGTACATTCCGAATGGGGCGTTGTACTCAATCATTGGTCTGATAAGTGAAGAGTACAGGGGTACAATGACCTCTCCTGATCTGGATGTGAATCCCTTCATGATCAGGTGGGCAATGTAGAAGGTCTTCCTAACCACTTTGGCAATGTGAGTGTCAAAAGAGAGGTTACTGTCAACTTGGGTCCCTAGGTCCCTGATAACTTCTTCCATGTTTAATGGATTACCACCTATGTGGTAATTAGGGGTTACCTTGTTTTTCCCAAAGGGTATGACTATACATTTTTTGGCATTTAGCTTAAGGCCATGGCTCTGGCACCAGTTATCCATTTCTATGAGACCTCTCTGGAGGATGTCTGTGTCTGATGGAGTGTCAATTATGGTGCCCAGTTTGCAGTCATCTGCAAATTTTGTCAGCCACAATCCCCCTATGTTTGCCTGCACTTCAGAAAAATAAATGCTGAACAAGAGGGGGCCAAGGACTGAGCCCTGTGGGACACCGCTTGTGACCGGCTTAGAGTCTGACATGGCACCAGCAACTCTAACCCTGTGGGTTCTGTCCTTGAGCCAGTTTGCAACCCATCTTGTGACATATGGGTTTACATCTAAGCTGGTGAGCTTTTCTATGATGCCCGAGTGGGATGTTGAATTTCTGCCCATTCTTGTGATAATTCCTCATCTATATCTGACACTAGGGGCTGTATCCTGACCCTCAATCCCCGTGGGGTAATATTTTTTGTAATGTACGCCTTGAACAACTTGGCATGCCATACATTTGATCTCATTATACGTAAATGTTTGTGAAGTTTGTCAAATGCAAGACTGCAAGTAACTTCAGATCCTATGACAGCTCCAGAATTAGTATCTTCAATATTGGAGCCCAAACCAAAAGCACTTAAATCTTCTCTGTCAGAAGATAGTCCAGATACTAGAGTGATCAAATCCATATTGTAAGATACAAAACAAACAGACAATAATAGCAACAAGGCTACGTCAATCAGTGAGACAATAATAGACCCTAAATATGGCCTACGTCTACACACACAAATGGGTCAGGATCAAAAAATGGCAAAGTTGTCAAGTGGCAAACAAAAAAATGTGAAAGAATTTGGCAAAAGTGACTTCTGGAAATATTTTGTCAATCAGAGATCCACTAAAAAACAAAGAATGGCAATAGACCATCCAAGAGAAAAAAAGGGGGTGGGCTGGAATATCAAGGCAACAATCCAGGTCATTCGAAAGGAATGAGAGACCTCAATCAGGTATAAAAAAAGAAGTCAATTTAATACCCAATAATTGGTCAAGAAAATATTAGGCAATACATATAGTATATATAATATAATAATGACTGTAAAGAAGCCTATAAAAAATGTACATGATCTACCAACTGGCTCTGATGAAAAAATGAGACATGAATTACAAGATACACAAAATTTGTTTCTTAAATTATAATTACTGTATAATAAAGTTATATGTGCATCAAAGGGAATTATAACCCATCCACATGAAAGTCAAGCTTATATGGATGTTCAAAATACATATGGGTGCCACAAGCATATGAGGAAAGATGGGGAGAGCCTTAACAAATGATGTTCAATAATCCCAGCAACATATAAATAAGACTAAGCAGTAACAGATCAGCAGAAAATATGATGACAACAATAAGTTCCAGATAACCCTGAATGGTAGATATAAATACTGTATTAATGATCCTGAACAAGAACAGGCTATCATAGAAATATGCAGATTATAAATATAGGCTAGCAGTAGTTGGAAAACACACATAACTAAATGTTGTGGAAAATGTTGATGGGTTAAGCATAAACAAAAGTCCTGTACATGGTAAACAAAACCATATAAGCACACAATTCTATCTAAAGATAATGTTAGACAATGCGAAATCTATAATAAATCGTAAAATGAACTCCCTCATGTAAGGTAAAAATTCAAATAGTCATTGAATTTCTACTGATGTTGCCCAAAAGCATGAAGCTGAAAACAACAATCCTGAAACCCTAAACAATATGGTATCAATAAGGTAGATGAACAGTATATTGATGTGTACGCATCAATGCAACATGTATAATTCCAAACATTATGTTATATGCATTTCAATGAGCTCAAAAAACCATGGTGAAAAATCCGTAGAAGAATTAGTAACAAATCCTGACTGATAGGTGAAAAAGTCAAGATGGCGCCAACGGTATATCGCTGTATATATGCCTACATTCAAGAGTCAAAAATAATGTCCCAAAAAAGAACAACAGAAGGCCAATGTCATATGTAATCAACACTCTTACTTTGCGAAATTATAAATCCACGAAAGTTGTTCATGTCCATAGCCCTCTGATTGGAAAAACAACATATAGAAAGTCACAAAAGTGAAACGTAGAATATACAAATATGTTACACTATACTGGTACCAGATGTATCAAGCCTGTATGAAGTCCTACGAATGCGACTGTCAATAACTACTCGAACCAAAATGGATAAAGAGTGAACTCCTGAACATCAAGTGAGTGGCGAAGACTCTTGATTAATAATTCCAAGGCTATGCATCCGCAAAGACAAAACAAGCTGATGAATATTCTCTGGAGCTGGATACCAAAAAACCTCGTTCATCAAACCAAAAGGAATAGCTAGGCCTGAGAGTGGGCTGCAAGCTGCACCTCTGTCACACCACACCACCGAAGGACCGGAAACTCCAGACAGGAAGAAGGCAGAACTTCCTGTCAACATCAACAGTCAAGACAAATAATGCATAGATAATGCATTAAACGTATTTCGATATTGCCCCAATAGATCTATAGTTCAAACGTGAAGAAAAAAGGTCCAGACATTCCAGCGTATGTAGTCCATACCAGCAAAACCTGTAGATAATACTGCCAAGGTAGGAATGTATATTAATACGAAAAATAAGCTGACACAACAGCAAAATTGAGTAATCCCAAAGCAATGGCAACAAAAAAGGCAGGTAAAGCACTACTGCTTCAAACACGAAGAAAATAGGTCCAAACCATTGAGCATATGTATTCCATACCAGCAGAACATTGTAGATGATACTGCCAGGATAGGAATATGTGTTAATGCGAAAAATAAGCTGACAAACCAGCAAAAATGAATTATCCCAAGGCAATGGCAACAAAAAAAGGCAGATTAAGCACTATTGTTAAGTGGAACAAACCAATACAACGTGTTTTACGTTCAAGATGAGTATAGAAAAAATGAAGTATGGTAAAAACCAAACTACATGAAGGGTCTAGGTTTCCAGCAAACACAGTAGGAAAGTCATGTACCAATTAAAGTTTGCCCGGAAACAGATGCACGGCTCAGGGAAAACCAAATCAAAAAAAGTAAAGCCAACAAAACTTGACCCAGTTCAAAAAACTGAAATTTAATTCATAAATCCATATAACAGCAAGAAAATGCACAGACCGGTTTCGGCTAGTATCACATACACAGCCTTCATCAGTGTAACTCAAGCAGAATCAGAGCTGTCTATTTATACACTTAACACAGTTGTTATTGGTCAATCCTAGAGTTTGTCATTTAACCCTGGTGAGAAAAGACCGCCCAGTTTAATAATCCACTTTTTCTCTTTAGAATTCAACAGGGAGTGCCAACCAGTTTTGTTAGATTTTTTCCCACGAATAATATCGATGACAGTGAAAAGGAAATTAGCAGTTGGATGTGTGAGTTGATGTTTGTATAGTGCATTGTTTATTCTGCCTTTTTTAATGTTGCTGATATGTTCAGATATTCTAAGCCTGAGTGGCCTTGAAGTTTGACCTATATAAAAGGCCCCACATGTACATGTTGCTAAATAAATTAGCCAATCAGAACTGCAATTTGTGAAAAACTTAATATCATATACCATGGGGGAGTTCCTACTTGTAAATTCCTTTGTTTTAGATATCTTGGGGCAATTAACACAATGTCCACAAGGATAACATCCTACGGCAATGGTGCCAGTAATGGTGGTTGTATAGGTTCCAGCCTTCCATACAAGATGGGCCATGTCTTTGATGCAATACACAAAGTTGGACATATGAAGAGGGATGATCTACTGACCTACAAATCTGATACGGTCTCAACTTCTCTTCCCATTAGATTCACCACTACCTATGGAAGGAATTCTGATGCTCTTATCCAGAGCATTCATCGACATTGGAATCTTTTAGTATATGACAATGAGTTATCTTCCATCATTCCTCCCAAATGTTTGTTTTCTTTTAGAAAAGGTAGAAATTTAGGTAGTACTTTTAATCATTGCAAACATTCATATGATTCTGGAAGTCTGGTACCTATACAAACCACCATTACTGGCACCATTGCCGTAGGATGTTATCCTTGTGGACATTGTGTTAATTGCCCCAAGATATCTAAAACAAAGGAATTTACAAGTAGGAACTCCCCCATGGTATATGATATTAAGTATTTTGCAAATTGCAGTTCTGATTGGCTAATTTATTTAGCAACATGTACATGTGGGGCCTTTTATATAGGTCAAACTTCAAGGCCACTCAGGCTTAGAATATCTGAACATATCAGCAACATTAAAAAAGGCAGAATAAACAATGCACTATACAAACATCAACTCACACATCCAACTGCTAATTTCCTTTTCACTGTCATCAATATTATTCGTGGGAAAAAATCTAACAAAACTGGTTGGCACTCCCTGTTGAATTCTAAAGAGAAAAAGTGGATTATTAAACTGGGCGGTCTTTTCTCACCAGGGTTAAATGACAAACTCTAGGATTGACCAATAACAACTGTGTTAAGTGTATAAATAGACAGCTTTGATTCTGCTTGAGTTACACTGATGAAGGCTGTGTATGTGATACCAGCCGAAACCGGTCTGTGCATTTTCTTGCTGTTCTATGGATTTCTGAATTAAATTTCAGTTTTTTGAACTGGGTCAAGTTTTGCTGGCTTTACTTTTTTTGTTTTAGCATGGAACATGACATGGTTTGACAGTATGCTGTGGATGATATGGTTTCCAAATGTCAATGGTCTGCATTCTGGTAGTATACACAGCTTACATAGCCTGACATTCAGTGGTCATTACATGGTGTCTCCTCAACTGATACACAGATGTAGGAACCTGGTGTTAGTGATATCCCTGCAGTAATACACTATACCAGTAGCCATTCTTACTGAGCCCCACACATCCCTGGGAACAATACTCCTTGGCATATAGCAGTCTCACGTACATGCCAACACACTATGGATATGTCCATCCATGACTGCAAATACATACAGTGGCCTACAATGCATTCTACACATGACACACCTAACCACCACAAGGGTATCATATGGACAGATACCTGTTGTCCAAGCCATGCTGCATTGCTGTAACGCAACTGTGGCATTGGCATCAGCATGTAGTTAACACAGTATTCCAACAGTAGTGTGTAGGTGGTAAAACCCATCATGTAGAACGGGTAATGGTGTGTACATGTGGACAAGTGTTATCTTGTCTTTCCTGTGATATTTACATTTCCAAAGGTATTCTGCAGTCCCTCGGTGTATCACCTAAGCAAGAAGGTGTCTGTATGCATATCGGTGACAGTTGCCATACACCTACACTGGGTGTCCAGCACTCACAGACTTTGCTGTGTTTTAACATGTCTGACATATACTCCAGACATGAACCCTCACCTACATTAATCTATCAAAGCTTTCATGGGTGTGTGTCACATAGTTGGCCTAGTACACAGATCACTGCAGTAGCCTGCATTGTCACCAACATACATGTATGGCCTAAGGTCTGGTAAGCTGCGGCACATGCTGGCAAAGGTAACAACTGTATTCATATGGGGCAGGCTTCACACATAGGAACTATTAAAGGTCACAGGTACATATCTGTATTTGGCACATACATACCTGATGTGTGCATTGAAATTACTGTTATAATAATATGTCATACAATAATAAAAGCAAAACACACAACGCATTGACAAACTGTGTGACAAACACACACATGGCATTTGTAGGATTCAAACCCCTACCTAACTATGTTATGATACTTGAGAGAGACGCATTAGCACAGTGTGCTATTCGCATTACTGGATGATTTCCCTTCTCCTGCTGTATTTATAGGGTGCTGACATCATCAGTCTTTCCAAAGAGGAATGTACATCTTTTAGTATGTTATCCCAGTCTTCAAAAAGGCCATTCCTTTCACAGAGAATTGCATACACACACACACACACACACACACACACACACACACACACAGCATTTGCAGGATTCAAACCCCTACCTATGTTATGATACTTAAGAGAGACACATTAGCACAGCGCGCTATTCGCATTACTGGATGATTTCCCTTCTCCTGCTGTATTTATAGGGTGCTGACATCATCAGTCTTTCCAAAGAGGAAGGTACATCTTTAACTATCCCTCAGTATGGGGGATAACAATATATGTGCATTAACAGATGCCTAGTTCAGGGTCACATATGCACACTCGCACTGCCAGGTTATGTTCTATAGCATGCTTCATGACCACAGGACTTGTAACACACAACACAAGTAGGGGGTGTATCCATATACATCACAGATACAAACACCTCTGGGTTGGTACCACTGCACTAAGCATGACAGGCCATACATATACAACTACCATTGTGCAAAACTGCCTTTTGGTTTGGTGTGTAGTTCAGACCCCCCCCCCCCCATACCCAGTAACCACACTTGGTTTTCCTGGGAACAGTGTAGGATATGCAGGTCTTCACACACACACCATTATAGTGGTTGACTTCAGGTACACAAATATTGACTGGGGATACTACTCAGGCCCTCAACAACATCACCCTACACCCACTATAATTTGTGAATCCATGTGCTATGGCACAACCAGTCACCACACCCACAAGGGGGAATACATATTGGACCTGATCATCACCAACATGGGGACTCTATGTTCCACACCGGAGGTAGAACCGTCATTGTTAAGATCAGACCATAAACAACTTTCACTGGACATCCATATCCCATCCCCACCCCCAGCCGAGGAAATCACTGTAAAGAATTTCTCAAAAGCAGACTTTGCACTTGTGAAGACTGGGGTGGAATACTTCAAAGGCCCCGTGCTGGAGGATAATACAGCCCAATCTGCAGAATCCTTTACAAACGCATTGTATGAGCACCTGCAGGTATGCACTGAAAATGCTATCCTAAATAAAACCATGACTCCTCCAAAACAGGAGACCTGTCTGGTTGACCCCAGCCATATATAAGCTGTACAACAGAAGGAGGAAGCTACTACATAACAGAGCAATATCCCACAGACCCACATAGATAATAACCTTTCCTTTGCTAATCACATTGACAGAGTCATTGCAAAGACCTTTATATAGCCCTCCTTATCACATGGGTGTTTGCATGTAGATCATGGGAGGTCATTGTGGCCCTCTACTAGTCACTCATCAGGCCCATGTTTGACTACAATGCCCCTTTTGGGGTGTACCTTACCCAACACCTGCAGCAACTACAATGAACACAACAGTACCTCCCCAAGAGGATCATGGGCTACACACAGATGTCCTATGCAGCTCAACTAATGGATCTCCAGCTCTACTCAGTTGCTTAACGCCTACTCAGAGGTGATCTATGCCTGACGTATGCAGCCATTTCAAACCCAGAAGTAATGGACATGCTCCACCTCATAACATCCAAGACCCTTAGAGCTACACACTCCCGGGACTTAAACCTCAGCACAAAAATAAATAGGACATGCTGCAGGGACAGATTCATCTTTTGCCACCAGTAGAGTCCCTCAAGGCTCTTCTACTTATGGGCCATTCTTTTTGGTACCTTTTTTCTCAGAGGTAAATACTGACTCAATTGTTTGCTTCACCAAACATGCAGATGATTGAACATTTGGGAGCACTGTCCTAAACCCTGCTGACACAACCTCCCTTCAAACAGAACATAACATTATTCATGATTGGTTCAGTAAAAATTACCCCTTTTTCAATTTCCAAAAAAGCATTATTCTGGCATTTGGTAAAAAATCAATTTAATTCAATATTTTTAAATGTATTCATTTGTTAAACAGATTCATAGATGGTTACTGGGCTATTGACCCAAAGGACTTTATAAACCCAGCTGCATGTGACTATAATACTAGAGAAACTCAATGTAAAGGGTCTTGCTTAAACTCGAGATTTTAGTTAGCAATGACTGCACATATCTAGGAGGGACATAGGTGACATCCCCCAGCAGGAATTTTCTGTTTCCCATCCAGTCATCCACCCTTTACTTAAACAGGGTCATGGAGAGGCTTTGTTTGATGTGAACTGGTAGCCTATACCAGAGGAGTGGCAGCTTCTGACATATCTGCCTCTCCAACAGGTTCTATTTATGTTGCAGGCCAGGTTAAGTTCCTGGAGTTGGTGACCCTTGTTCCATTTAACTTGTGGATGTGCTGCATTTCCATTAGATTTGGATCCAAGATTGCTCTGTAGGCCAGGCACAAGTCTCCTCAAAATAGTCTGTATCTCACTGAGTACAGTAACAGTGACTTCAGTCCGTCAGTGTATGACGTGCTGGAGACCCTGAATTTTCTTGGTTAGAAATCTCAGAGGTTTCTCAAGTTGCTGCAGGTGTCCGGGTATGGTATATACCAAAGGAAGCTTTGTACTGAATTATTGGCCTGATGAGGGACTAGTACAGGAGTGTTATGACCTCTTTTGCTCTTGATGTGTGTGACGTAGAATGCCTTCCTTACCACAGTAGACACATGGTGGTCAAAGTTTAGGCTACAGACAACTTGCATTCCCAAGTCTCTCACTACTGAGTTACTTAGGGTAGTAATATTTATATGACAGTCAGCAGGGATATTGTTTTTACAGAAGGGGATGATAATGCATTTATTTACATTGAGTTTGAGTCCATAGCTTTGGCACCAATCATTGGTTTAAGTAAGTCCCTCATGAAGTATATTGACATCATTTGGAGATTCAGTGATTGCACCTAATTTGCAGCTGTTGGCAAACTTAGTCAGTCACAGACTCTCTGTTTTGGCTTGAACGTCTGAGAAATATATTCCAAACAATAGGGGACCCAGCACTGGCCCCTGTGGAACCCACTGGTGACAGGTCTGCTGGTTGAGGTAAAGTCCCCAACTTTGACTGAGTGTGATCTGTTGGTGATCCAGTTAGCAACTCACCTGATAACATAAGGGTTGATGTTCAACTGGGAGAGTTTATCAATGAAGCCCAAATGTGGGATTGTGCTGAAGGCCTTGGCTAAGTCAAGGTAGGCTGTATGCCGAGACTTGCCTTTGTCTATGGCTCTGGTGACATTTTCAAAGAAGTCCACCAGGTTTAACAGGCATGACCTGCCTTTGACAAAACCAAACTGTCTCAGATCTAGGTTTTGGAGATCACGTATGTCCTTATTTATAAGGTCCATGATGATTCGTTCCATGGCCTTACAGATAAGGCTGGTTAAGCTTATGGGTCTGTAGTTCCCAGGATCTGTTGCTGTACCCCCTTAATGAAGGGGATCACGGCTGCTGTTTTCCATTCAGCAGGGACAAAACCAGTACTCAGTCTGTGGTTGAAGAGAGTACCTAATGGAGTTGATAACTCATGTTTTACACTGTTTAAAATGCAACCTGGGATGCCATCCAGTCCCATAGAGGCTGTGGTTTTGGCCTTGGAGAGTGCATTAATATGCAAGGTAGGGGAGATGTAGAGGGAAAGCTTTGTGGAATGTTTGGAGGGGACGGGGGTGTGAAATTTTCACCAAACCTGTCAGCTAATAGGTTAGCTATTTTCGCAAGATCAGTGTGTGTGATGTCATCCACAGTTAGTTCAGCACACGTCTGGGTCCTACCTTTTAAGCTACGGATATAGCTGAAAAATGCCTTATGGCTATCCTTAGCTATGGTTGCAAAATGTTTTGAAAGTTGCCCTTAGAGGATTTTACAAATTGTCTTGTTTGTTTGTTCAAGCAGAGGAGGGTGTTCTTCCAGTGCTGGGGCCTATCTTAGACAGCAACTTCTTGTTGTTGTTGTATAACTTACTAATGCAAGATGTCCACCAAGGAGACTAGTTTTTTTCCCAGGGATCTAATTTTGATCCTATCAGGTAGAGCTGTGTCAATACATTTTGTATATGTTTTATTACAGGGCATTTATGTATATTTTAGTATAGTTGTCAATGCCATCTGGGGGAACAAGAGCTTGGAAAATATTTATGCCATCCCTTAGGAGGGTATAATTAGCTTTGGTGAATTTTTTAACCTGATTTCACCTAAGAGGGGTTCAGGTGTTGTAGCTACTTCAAATGTGACTGATCTGTGATCAGATTTAACCAGTGGGGTCCTATAGTTGTGGTGGTGCAATAATCACCCATGTTGGTGAGGACCAGGTCAAGAATATTTGAGCCCCTTGTGGGGTTTCATGCTATTTGTTCTAGGGTATTGGTGATAACAAAGTCCAGGAACCTTTGTGAGAGCATGTTCGTACTTATATAAGTTTCACAGTCAATGGAGGGATACTTAAAATTGCCCATGATTAGAATGTTTGGTTATAATTTGATTAACTCAAGTAGGTCCAAATAAACAGTGTGGGTATCTTGCTTCATTGAGGGGGGGGGGGGGCTACAGCTAACATTGATTTGAAGGAGGGGGGTCTTACCCACAGTTAAGTGAACTTGGAGTAACTCCATGCAACTTTCCTGTCTAACCAGTCTACAGGTGTATTTATCTCTGATGAAGATATATCCCCCTCCTTTGGTTTTTACATGTTTATCTGTGGTCTGAAGAAGACAATCTAGTCTAAACAAAAAACTCCACTCCCTAGAAGCTCACTTTACACTAGAGAATGCTGATGCCTGTGCAGTCACTTGAGACATGGTTTAAAGCTGTGGAGAGCACACCATCAGTGCAAGGTTAAAAATGCCTTCCACACATTTAGGCCAGCAACTTCACAGGCAGGGACCTAAAGTGGAGGTGTCTCTATTTACACCAAAAATAAATGTACTTCAAGGCTGGTCAAACAGGACAGTGCACTTGAGCTGCTCCATGTTCAAATCACCATAGGTAAAATCCAGTACATCTTCCTTGCAAACTATAGGTCCACTCTATGACCCAGGAAACCCATACAATGTATTTAAACTTATTAGAACCACTAACCATCCAACCCAGTATCATATTTATGGGTGACTTTAATTACCTCACTATTAACTGTGAATCCTATATGACACCAAACGTACATGCACAGAGATTCCTGGATTATGTAAACGCAAACTCCCTGAACCAGATTGTAAATACACCAACCAGGGGTGCAGCCATACTGGATCAGGTCCTCACTAATATGGGAGATTGCTGCACACTCTCTACTGTAATGCCTTCCCTGGTAAGGTCAGACCACAAAATACACTCCTTTCGAAGTAAAAAATCAAACCTGAACCCCCAGCTAAACCTGGAATATTCAGGAACTATTCTAAGGCTAACCGCCTGCTATTAAGTGAGAACCTGGCAAAATGTCAAGCCCCCATAAACCATGAGAACACTGCTGCCTATGCAGAACTGTTCACAGAAACCCTGTACAAGCATGTTAATAGTTGCATACAGGCAACTGTACCCACCAGGAAGAAGTACAGGACTAAATCAAAAAACAAACCACCCTGGTAGAATCGCAAAAGCAATAGGCTGTATAACAGGAGGAAGAAAATCAATGGCAAAAATTAGGAGGTGCAGCATCCAGCAAGATAAAAACACTCTCATCAAACTAAATAAATAACTCAGAGGACAAATAAAGTCTACCAAAGCCACATTTGAGATATATTTGGCCTCCCAGGCCAAGGACAACTACAAAGCATTCTTTATCTATGTCCTCAATCTCAAAGGCAATACACAATTGTGTGCAGAGCTCATTGTAAATGGAGCCACTTATACTGAGCCAGAAGATATAGCAAACCTGCTGCCTGATAAATTCTGCTCCAACTTTACCCCTTTCTCCCCTCAAACTTCCCTCAGGAAATATCATCGAATACAACTCCCTCTACTGTCACCAGGGAATAAGTCCTTAATGTTCTCTCTAAGACCAAGAATACTGCATCAATGGGCCCAGACAATATCCCATGATGCCTTCTAAACAGCATGAAACATGACCCATCTGAGCCTCTGGAATTACTATTTAACTGTAGCCTCCAAACAGGCTTTGTGTTTCATGAATGGAGACAGGCAACAGTCATCCCTCTGCACAAAGGTGGACCATCTACAGACCCATAAGTCTCACTAGTCTTACATGTAAAGCCATGGAAAGAATTATCATGGAGATGATCAATAGAGATATAGTAAACTTCCAGACACTGGACCCAACCCAGTTTAGTTTCGTCAAGGGCAGATCATGCCTACTCAACCTGGTGGACTTCTTTCAGAAGGTCACCAATGCAATAGATGAGGGCAAAATCATTCACACCGCCAACCTTGACCTGGCCAAGGCATTTGACACAATACCCCACTCAGACATTGTTGACAAACTCAGGAGGTTAAGTACAAACCCGTATGTCAACTGGTGGATAGCCAGCTGGCTCACAGACAGGACCCAGGAAGTTAGAATTGGAGAGTCCATCTCTACAAAGAGGCCAGTCACAAGTTGAGTCCCTTGGGGATCAGTCCTTGCACCGCTCCTTTTTGGCATTTACTTCTGAGAAGTCAAGGCAATGTCAGTGGTCTCTGGCTGACTAAATTTGCAGATGATTGCAAAGTAGGAGCTGTCATTGAATCTCACACTGACACAAATCTTCTCCAGGAGGGGCTGACACAGACAAACAACTAGTGTCAGAGTCATGGACTAAAACTAAATGCCAAGAAATGCATAATAGTGTCCTTTGGGAAGTCATCCATCCCTGGTAACTATCATACTGACAATACGCCCCTTAGAGGTGACCCAGTTGGCAGGGACTTAGAGACGCACATAGATAGTAATCTAGCCTTTCACCATCATATGTCTACAGTGATGAGGAAAGCATTCTGTGTTGTGCAACGCACAAAGTATGGCATATATGTCCAAGGAAGTCATTGTTCCACTGTATTTGGCATTCATCAGACCTATCATTGAGTACAATGGCCCCTTTGCTATGTACCTAACCAACCATATCCAATAACTAGAATGTCCACAGAGGTTCCTCACTAAAAGAATACAGGTCGTTGTTAACCCGGGCCTTGACCGACCCGATATGGAAGTCTGTACTGTTGTCTGCATATGTCATTTTGCAAAGGTTTTACACCAGATGCCATTCCTGATGTAACCCTCCCCATTTATCCTGGATGGAGACTGGCATGAAAAAATGCACTGGCCTATGCATCCCCAGTGGCTGGGTTTGAAGTTCTTTTACTACTGATAAAAACTAAAAGTTAACATAATAACAAAGATACTGGAATGTTTATAGACAACAGCCTTATATTTAATACCCAGGATTGCAGTCTAAAAGTCACCCCCACTCCTATAAAGCACCTTTAGCTGTCCCACTGCATCTTTTAGATTTTCATAGATAAGGTACCCCACTGCACCTGGCACCACTACCTTTCCTTGAGGTGGTGCAATGTTCATTGCCACGTTGATTTCTGCAACAGGATTTTGGTGCCTTCCTCTAAAATGCTGTTACAGATAATAACTGGCAGTCTTCTCTTTAGCTTTCTACTCTTTGCTCTCCCCTAAGTCATTGACAGTTGGGGGCTAACACAGGCATGTGCTGGAGGGGAGGTTTCCACTCACCCTAAAAGGTTACTACTGCTTTTCATACTTTTCTACATTTGCATCTACTACTTCTGACATCAGCTAGCAAGTACTGAGGAAATCTACCACTCACACACCAAATGCTACAGGAACAAGTGTAAATACCTGATAGAATGCATGACTCCCTCTCACATCTTAATAGTACACTTAAGACAGTATAGATGCAGTAGCAAGCCCCCCCCCCCCATTAATGGTACACTTGTAAAATCAGCATGCTGGCAAATGGTAAGCTGCTTCAGTTTGTGAGACATCAGAAACTATACCAGACTTATCCTGTCTTGTCTCTGGTTAGTTTTTCTCTATGATAGACAAAAAAGCTAGCCAATGTTATAACCCTGTATTACATAGCTTCCCTGTGGTACTTTCTGATAGGAGCTCAGCATATCCAAGTGAAGCACCTTAACAGGTTGTCACTAGTCTTCATTATTTTAATTTAGTGCTGCATGGTCTGAATCAATATTTCTCCTCCTTCTGCTTTCACAAAATCTCTACCATTTTTTTTTATAAAATTGCTTTTTACTCTGCATCTTCTCCACAACTCAGTTCTGTGCAGATATCTCAGCTGAGAGAAAAAGAATGGCATACACTGCAACTGTGCCCCACCCTGCCTAACTGAATCTACTGGGTAACCCCTGACCTGGAAACTCTGCGTTTAAGTACTGACATCAGATTTAAAATACTGCTGTGTTTTGCATCAGCATATATTTTATGAAGGATTGAAATATGAAAACTTTGGCTGTGTGATGTTCTGCATTTGAGAAGTATGCCTCCCACTAAGTTTCAGTTGCTATTTCTAATCATTGTTTCATCTACATACGTCACAACCAATATCCATCACAATCTTTACTCAGTTATCAGAATCATCTTTTATACTTTGTGGAAATACTATAGTATGGTTTAACCATTCAATTTTACTTAAAATCTTTTTAGATTTAGACCAGAACACTAATCCCACCTCACACCATATCCCTTCCATTTTAGGGGACATGTCCTACAAGGGTAGATGGGTGCCAAAAGCCCAACACTGTGCACACTCATGATTCAGATCTGCAGCAGTGCTGTAGTATAGTACAAGCAAGCAATAACAAAGTCAGTAGAGAGAGTTTTCTAGAGAAACATGTTCTATTGTAAAAGAGGAAAATACCTGAGTGATAGAAAAAAGTCTAAATGGTGTCTAGAAGATTCAGGTGTATCTTGGACTTGAACAAGAGACCAGTGTTGCAAGATCAAGATAATGAGGAAGAAGACTAGCAACAATGTGAAATTAGTGAATAAATGAGAGACCAGTAAAGCCTCAATCTCATTAGATATAGTTTAGCTTTTGTGAACTGTGGTTCTATAAGAAGAATGACTGAAAAAGACTGGAAATTTGATGATTGTGATAAACTGGTGGAAGAGCTATAAAGCATAACATTCAACTTTTTGTCATCAATGTTTAGAAGATCAGCCAAGGTACTGAAGATGTAACTAAGTAAAACCATTTTTGTTCTTAATATTTGTATAAAATGTAGTGATGTAAAATGCATATTATATGGCAAAGTAATCTTGTATATTATGCATTCAGAAGTACTTTAAGTGTGATGTGGGGATAGTTTTATCAGTGATTGCTGTATATGCTAGTAATAGTAAACTACGAAAGTATTTTTTTTCATTGGTTGTAGTGTATCCAGGTTTTGCACTGTAACAAGATAAGAAAGGTCAGAAAGAAAAACCTAAAGTGAATATAATATTGTGATCTTGGTATGCTGGGGAAAGTGTGTTTGATTATATTATATTATATGTAAAATTAAAAGATAATGTTCCACGTTTTGGAGAGTTGGGTGTCTAAACCAATGTCCTTAATTTAAGCTACAGACAAGGATTTTTAAGTAAATAGGTATGAAATATATGAACAATTGTAGATCTTTCATGCATTTGTAAAGTTACTAGCATTTTCTGTTTGCGCATGATTTTTGTTAGGACAAAGAGCTTGCAGGTACAAGAAGACTTAGAAAAAGAAAAAAAAAACAATGAAATGCATGAACATGATTAATTCTTTCTTGTATTTGTAAAGTTCCTGTTTTTTTTTCCATTAGTACCTGCTTTTAATTAGAGACAAGGAATCTGCAGGTGTATCCAATTAATCATGAGAGGTCTGAGCACTGTGCTCTGAGTAAAATCTAGAAAGTACAACATAATTACATCATAATCTTCAACTCCTTTTTCCATTTTCTACGTGGGGTCGGGGTGTTGCATCAACTGTTGCCATTTCTATCTATTCAGTGTCACTGTCTCAGTTTCTTTGACAGTCATACCCAAGTGTCAAAGGTCTTTTCTAACACAATCCATCCATCTCTTGCTGGAAACCCACATTTCTTTGTGCCTTCTTCCTGTTTGTCTTAAATCTTCCTCACCAAATTGTCTTCTGCTTTCCTGTACATATGGTTGAACCACTGTAATTTGTTCTCCTTGACCTTCTCTGCAATTGGAGATGTTTGTACGTCTGCTCTGATGACTTCATTTTGTTGAATGTCCTACAGTATGCATCCTACCACCTGTCTCATGCACTTCATTTCCATCACCTCTAGCTTCCTTAGCTGCTCTGCTTTCACTGCCCTGGTTTCTGAATCATATAGTAGTACTGGTTTCACTACTGTTTTTGCTTTTCAGCTTCTTTGGCATTTTTCTGTCACATACTACCCCTGACACTCTATGCCAGTTAGCTACAACCTCTCTGATTATAGCTTTGACTCCTCATTCAGACTCCCCCTCACCTTAACCACCCTCCCCAATACTTGAAGTAGTTAACCTGCTCAACTCTCTGTCTCAGTTTTAAGCTTCTTCCATTTTCCCCATTGGTTGTCATGAAAGCTGTCTTATCTATACTCAGTTTCATCCCATGTGCCTTCAGTTTTGCATTCCTTTCCTCTATCATTTGCTGAAGTTCTTATTCAGAGTCTGCCTATAATGACACGTTATCTGCATGCAGCAGCTTTGTTGATTTGTCCTCTGTGATGTGTTTGTAGTTTATCACCAGTATGAACAGCGGTAACCCCAGGATGGCAGAGTATAAGAATGATCTGAAAATGAAATATTGGGTATGCAAGGAACAAAGCATATGTCATGAGTAAAGCATAGTTACTAGGGATGCTTTAAGAACTGTTAGAAGAAACAGAAAATGTTTTGGTAACACTGCAGTTATCAATGACAGAGTAAACTTTTATGACACTTGGTACAGAATAGGGGGATATCCTGGTGTTCTGTCCAAATTTTCCCTAGTCAGTATGACTACTACATCTGGTCTCTCTCTGAAAAGAATCCATAGGCCTACTGGGACTAATCAGATCAAGAAAGCATTTATAAAAATTATATATATATATATATATATATATATATATAAATATATGTTTGTGTGTATGTGCATACAGGGTTCCAAGATGGCAATGTTCCGTTGAGCGCCTTAACAACGTGGCTCCACAAAAACAACAAATAAAACTGCCAAAAGCCGTAAAAAATAAGGTTTGAAAACTTTCTCTTTGTTAAATAACACATCTGCGACCAAGACATTGCCTCTAGTGAAGAGTTAAATCTAATATCCTGAGAAGTATTAAACAATGTTTCTTCTCAGCAAACCATGTCAGTACAAATATGTGATAATGGCCTGATACAGTTGAATAGAAGGAGAAGAAAAAAGAAAGGGAGGCTGAGCTGACCAAAATGACTAGCAAAACTGAAATAATGGAAGAATAAACAGTTAAACCTAAATACTCGCAAGTGGTTACACCTGAAAAAGTAACTATAATTAAAAGGCAAAGAATCATAAAACAACAGAAGAAGTTGAAACTCTCTACAAAATCTAAAGTGAAGTAAACATCTAACCTAGATGACCTAAAATATGCATTACTACCTCTCCAAATAGCCATTCAAAACTTTTCAGACCAACTTTTGGGTTTTGTAAACATATTAAGACAAACAGCTTCCCGACTAGAAAAAATGGAAGCTAAAGTGTCCAAAAATTAAATAAAAATACACCAAATTCAAAAAGAAAACAAAACAAATGTCAAAAAGATCCCTGAGATTCAACAGAAAGTCACTGATTTGGAGGCAAGAAGTAGGAGGAACAATACATTAATTTATGGTATCCCAGAAAAATACAAACAAGTACAACTAACAGAAACAGTAAAAAAAGTAATTTGCCACCTTTTAGGGAATGATTCAGAACCTTTTGAGATGGTAATCAAAAGAGCACACTGAGCTTTGTAAAACCCAAAACTTGGACAAACCAAGACAACATTATGCTAAATTTCTTAATCATCAAGATGTTTATAAAATTCTAATGACAGCAAAGAAAAAATCTATTTCATGGAATAGAAGCAAAATATCATTTGTGCAGGACTTACCCTTCCAACTAAAACAGCAAAGACAGCAATTATCTCCATTTTTTGCTTATCTAATAGAAAAAAAAATTCAAATTCCAAATGAGGTATTCGAATAGATTAATCTTCCAACACAAGGATGTTAACCATGTGATCAAATCGGTCAAAGAAGCAAAAGCACTGTTTATGAAAATCTTCAACGAACTGCCAGATGTTATAACATGAAAAGAACTTAACAGAAAGAATTGGTAGGAAATGGTGCAAAGGAACAGATTTAAAATAAATAAATAAGAAAAAAGTACAAATGTGAGACTTTGTCCCCTTAAATGAAGGAGGGAACCAAAAAAAAACGGGATGAAGCGTGTGTTGCATTAAATATTAAAAGGAACCAGTTGCCTACATGGACATTTTGATAAGTAACACTCCAATCTCTTCCTTCTCCTTCGAGATGGATTATTCATAGCTAAAGAGGTCAAATACATGGTTAAATAACCTGATGGCAAAATAAAAAGTAATGTCTCTTGTTTTCAACAGACTTTGGTTAGAGTTTCTGAAACAATAATCGAATCCAGAAAAATTGAAAAGAATTATTGCATGAGAATTATAAAGTGTGAAGTTTGGCAATCGAGAAATTTTCCCTGATCATGAAAACATAACAGTTATGGAGTAATTGCCAAGTTTTCGACCCTGTACAGACTACTGCTTCAGACAGCTAAACAATATAGTTGCTTTTTTCTGTAAGGGAACATGAACACTAAAGGAACAAATTATTTTATTGGTAAAACTTTTGGAAGGTAAAAACGTGCATTACTGTATGAGGCATGAAGCTCCAATTTAATAAAGGAGCTGTAACATAGCACATTTTGTCACATAGAAGAGAAGAGAATAACAAGGTAAGAGTTGATTCATTCAAGTTCTGTTTTAGTTTGCAAAAGTATGCTCTTGCCAAATATCTGAGAAGCATGGTATAAATCATAATCATATAGAAAACAAAAAATGCAATAACTGGTGTACGAATGGCTTTTGTCTAAGAAGCAAACTGTACAATTATGTCACAAGGGATTTTAATTATGGCTAAAGTAAATGCTCCATAACCCTTGTAACTCCAGTAAATTCTATTGGAAGTAATAGTAGACTGTAAATCAGTCATCAGAAAAAATGTTGTAATGCTTCTCTTACTATTGCTTTTACAAATATACAAGAAACACGTGAACTACATTATCAGTGTTTCCATTTCTATCTTGTTCTCAAACTAAAATTTTAGTGACTATAAAGTGTTGGGTGTATTATTTGTGTGTACTAGAAACTACTTGTAAAATACTGATAGAACATTTCAGATTTCTTTTTTTTACTACTTTTTATACACTTAGGAGCTCCAAATAAATAAAGGAAGAAAACTACAACACAGAACCTCAGAAGAAGGGAAACATGACAAGAGCTCATTTTCAAAGGGGCAAGCATGACACAATTCATTCTAAATGAAGAAATTTCATATATTATTCTCCTTATGTAACTGTTTCTTGTGTTAAATTTAAATGTCAGGAAAATAATTTCTTTGATATGCATCAAATCTTAAAGGCTATACAGCTGTCTTGATAGGTAATATTTCTTGTTGATACAGCAATGGGAGACAAGTGACTTGATACTTGTTTGAATATTGTTAAACTTCTACAAATACCTTTGTTTTATTATGAAATGCCTGTCGATACAATTACTCCTCGTTTGTTGCATCAAAAAACAGACTGATGTGGCCAGTCTTCTTCGACAGCTAAGGTACACAAATGGTCAGTCAGTGGTGAGACATGAAACAGCAAAATACTGAAATCATGCAAAATGTTTATGGTCTATGAGTCTTGTTCCAAGTAGCGTTCAAGAATCAGCATAGTATATATGTTAACTATCTTAAATGAGAAATATGGGTTGGCATTATTGTGACTACTGTGTCATGGTGTACTAAAATCACATGAAAATGCAAGTCAAGAAACAGTATATTGCAAACATTTAAGTCAATGAAAAATGAAGAAATACAAAAGTACAAAAACAGGATATACTATTAAACAATAAGTCAGAGTTAAATACAATTTAAAATGAAGGTTACATAATTTTGGCGATACTTTTAAATACAGAGGCATGGGTCAGTAAAAGGTAAGTCAGGCAGGATATGCTAATCTTAGTGTACCTACTTATTGTTTTTTTTTTGTAATATAAAGGTTCTGAAAAAAATATTAAATAGAGGTATCATAAAATGTTGAATTCTAACTTGCAAAAAAAGTAACATACCTCTTAGTTGTAAACTGTTAACCTCTTCCGGACATGGTAGTTTTGTGGGTAGGCATAGGGAAAGAACTGGAAGAGTTAAGTGCTACATGACTAGAGAAATACTTTCTGAAACTATAAAGAAACAAATATTTGTATGAACACAAGGAAAAGACAACAAAACAAATTAATAGTAATGGAAAAACAACAGTAAGAAAAAAGGATGTGGATAATTCACTCCTGGAATGTGAAAGGGATACAAAAGATAAAAAGAAAAGAAAATCATTTATGCACCTAGCTTTTAAATCAGAAGCAAACATTATATTTATACAAGAAACACATATGTTAAAGGAAGATTGGGAGAATGACAGGGAGAAAACAATGGATAAAAACAATAATAGTGTCAGGTAAAGAAATGAACAGTAAGGGGGGGTTGCAATTTTAATTAAAAACTCATTCAAAGAGATGATTATACATCATGACTCCAATATAAATGTTCGATTAAAAGCTCTAGTCTGCAGAAACCACTTATTTTCTTGAGCTTGTACAGTCGATGTGCAAAACAACAAGATTTTATCATGGAAATTTATAACATCCTAATTCAATTTCTAAACTGCTACTATATAATAGAAGGTGACTGGAATGCAATAACTGCCCCTGTAAGAGACAGAACAAGCAAAATCAAAACTTAGAACACCCAGGCCTCTATAGCGATAAACAATTTAAAAACAGATTTTAACTTATTTTACCCGCATTGCTACTGGAGTAATAACCCATCTACAATAAAATTCACATATTTCTCCCAATGTTATAAATCATGGTCTAGATTTGACTTTTTTTCTGATATCAGAAATATTCCTAAAGGCAGAAATAAACTATTGTACAGAACCTAGGTTTTTGTGGACCACTCAAAGATTGCAATTAAACTAAGATGACTTTGTGATCTAAGCCTGAAAATAAGGGGTACAAACTGGTCCCTAAACCTGAACTTACTACAGAAAAAGGATATGATACAGGAAATTAACAACATATTAGACAAACTCGATCATGACAATGCTGATAAGATATTCCCTATGATATTCAATGGGCAGCAAGCAAAGCAAGGATTAGGGGAATTTTGATTAAAAGCAGGTCATACTATAAAAAAGTATATAAAGAGAAAGAGACAAAACTTAAAGAAAAAAACAAAAACAAAATAAAAGGATCAATCCAAAAAATCCCAAACTCAGTACTGGAAGAAGAGATGAATAATTTACAAAAAGAATTGTATATAATGTATAGAGAGCATTTCTCTTTCACAGAAATGAAAACATTAGCAAGGTACTCAGAATGGGCACAAACTCCCTCAAGATTACTGATGACGATAATAAATGTTAACAATAGTGCTCCTAAGATAACAGAAATTGAATACCAAGGAAACACATATAATACTAATCAAGACACTATTAAAACTTTTGAAGATTTGTATACAAAACTATATGGCCCACTAAACCTAAAAACTATGGAATGAGAGAGAGAGATACTTTCCTAAAGAATCTAAACCTTCCCAAAGATAAATCAAACACAGAAGGATCTACGTAAGGCTCCTTTCATGCAACAAGAAATCCTTTCATAATAAATAGTATGAAAGCAAGCTAACATCCTAGACCTGATGGTTATACTGCTGGGTTTTATAAAACCTTTGGACAAAAACAATATCAAACCTTTTACTAAAAATCTACAGCTATATAAGAGAATATGGTATTGTAGATCTATATTTAAATAACTCCAAGACAATCTTTATACCTAAAGGAAAATTTGATAACAGGAAACTACAGGCCAATTTCACTTATAAATCTAGACATCAAAATTCGAGCTGCAATACTTGCAAAGAGACTGAAAAATGTATTAGCAAACAGAATATCACCTGGACAGTCAGTATTCATGAATGGCAGCCAGACATGTAATAATACATTAACCTTGGATACGATGATCTTGCTCTCTAAACAAAATAAAAACCTTATATATGCCTTTGCTTTAGATGCACGCAAAGCCTTTGACAAAGTAAAACAAAACATTTTATTTTCTATACTGTCGTATTTTGATATGCCACAAGAATTTACAAATATAACAAAAATGTTATATGAGAGCACTTACACAATTCTATACATTAATATAACAAATTTAAATCCAATAAAAATTCTAAATAGGACCAGACAAGGATGTAAGCTATCTCTGTACTTCTTTAACTTATATATAGACCTCTATATTTACTCATAACTGAAATAATGTACCATCATATTCCAGAAAGTTTTAACAATAAAATTGCACTAACAGCCTTTGCGGATTATTTAAACTTACATTTTGCATTACCCAACACTAATTTAAGCAAAATTCTTGACTCAGTTAACAGCTTCTCAAAAGTTTCAAACTATGAAATTAATGCCACAAAAATCCCTAATTTTTCCTATCAATCAATTAGGTCATAGTGATTCATATTTTCTTGTTTTGGAAATAAAATACTAACTAAAATACTTAGGGATATCCTTAGAACTTAACCAAAAAATATTCATGCAGAATAATTTGCTAAATATATGGGCAGACATTGAACAGGATATCCAGAGAGGGGGAAAAATAAAGCTATCCTTTCTTTCAAAAGCAGCAATTATAAAAATGAATATTCTAAGGTTATTATTTTAGCTCAATGCAAAACATTTAATAGTTCAGAAAAACTTCTTTAGAAAACTAAATGTAGCTTTAACTAAGTTTATCTGGTAGCCTAAGTCTGTCAGCATTAGCTATCAGAAATTAATGTACCCGAAGGAAAAGGGAAGACTGGGATTATCTGACTTTAACTTATACTATGATATAATATGTTCAAACAATACCCTTCAAGTTGCTGAATATAATTCCAAGGGTAAAGAATGGTATCCACTATGGATTAAATTATGGTATGACTAGGTCAAAAACAGTAAAATCAATCCAAAGCTTTTCCATTTATAAATCAGGAAAATCTAAAGGATATCAGATTTCATATCTCATTAAAACATAGAATAATTAGATTTCAAAAAATGATGGAAGCACTAAACTTAAATACTTACATACTGTTGCAACCAATAAATCTGAATCCAAATCTCAGATTAAATAACGAGATAATAAACCTGGCCAAATATCTGCTCATTAAAAAATGCAATGCTGGGATATTTATAGACATAGGAAAAAAAATTTAGAGGACACAAGGAAAATCCTTAACCTTCCAAAAGGATACATCATAATGCTAAGGCAAATTAGAGAACTGTGCACTTTAATAATGGGAGATTCTGAAGTAAATTATAAAGATATAAATATATGCACTATATTATGGAACTTACTAATCTTAAGGAAAAAATGCTATCAAATGCATAAAGGCTTATAGTATTCCTTAGATATCAACCATCTATTTTGTATTCGAAATATGGGGTTGAAAACCTCAAACAAATTACTGAAAAGCAAAAATCTACATCTATCAAAACAACAATAAAATGAATCTCTTTTAAGAAACTCATGTATACTCAATTAATGATAACAACAATGCTTACTTAGCCCAGAAATATACAACAATTTCAACATGGAGGTTTCACCAAACTGTCAATGCTGCTACTCGCAAATAGCAGACCTATTCCACATCTTCTGAGCTATAAATGTACTCATAAATTATTGTGCTCACCGAGAGTCAGACTAGAAAAGATGGGATATCAAAAATCCACATTATCATGGGAATTTGCAATTTTGCATATCACCTCTCAAAAGTTACCCAAACTTAATTTGCATATTCTAATTACCTTCTTCTCTCTAGTAAAATTGTACATTACTCAGAACTGATTAGATTGAACCAAACTGTCTTGGGAAGATCAGCCTGGACTCCAGCAGAATTTTCCCAGGGCCCCGGTCATACTGGAGCCGGACATATCAACCATGCTCACAGCCACGACATCGCCCCATGATCGCACCACAGCCCAATGTGGAAAACTGGGAATGATCACACCAAGGGACCCCACCCCCCAGGAGGACCAGAGGCAGACCACCACATCGAAGGAACCCAGACCTCAGGGGATCCACTCACAAGAATCCTGGGGCTTGCCATGGCTGGGCTCCATTCACAAGAATCCTGGAAATTATCAGACCAAGGGAACCCCATCACCTCCACCCCCCAGGAGGACCAGAGGCAGACCACCACACCAAAGGAGCCCATTCCTTAGGGGATCCACTCAGAAGAATCCTGGGGTCTGCCACAGCTGGGATCCCCATGGTTCCAGCAGGAGAGGAGGAACCAGAATTGGCAGGGGAAATGAAACCTCAAACACCTAGGACATCCACAGACACCAACAGGCAGGAGAAGACCCAGGGGTCCTTCCACCCACCGGCCACAGTCTGGAACCACTCTCAGACATGGCTGACCCAGTTAGAGCTCAGAGTGCTTCAAAAGGGGCTGACCTTTGTCCCCCAGAAAAGGTCCAACACCACTAAGACTATCATCGACATAAGACTATTCACCCGTAAACTTCAGCTGAAGCTCTTCTTCCACACCCATGGGAAAATGGGCCAGGATCTTGACATGCATGCCATCCAAATGGTCAAATGGAAAAGGCCCAGCAACTTCTGCCCTCCTCCTAACACAGTGATCCAAGCCTTTCAGGACAAATGTGAGGAGGACATTAGGGCTGGGTAGGAGGAACAACAGAAAGAAAATTTACAACATTACCAGAGTCGAGTTCACAGCACTGAATAACCTAAGCCAGGATCACATGAGAAGGGTGATGAAAGCAGACAAAGGGGGTGGTATACTGGTCACTGATACCTGGTCCTACAATACCAAGCTGGAGACCATGCTGAGCAATGTCCACTTTTATGAGGAGGTTGACCTTAACCGGGGACAGACAGTCTATGAATCCATCAAATCTGGGCTGGCTAACCTTGAGGAAGGGGACCTGATTGATGAGTGGCTTCTGGAATTTTTTTTACTATACACCACCCTAGATTACCCCAATTCTTCGGCATCCCGAAACTGTACAAGAACTTCCAGGACCCTCCTTACTGTCCAGTAGTAGCCAGTGAGGGCTCCATCATAGAAACTATCACCCTCTATCTTGATTTCCACCTCAAACCACTGGCAGAGAAAAACCCGTCCTTCATCCTGGACTCCATGGATTTTCTTGAAAAAATCAGAAAGGTTCCCATCAATAGTGACTCCATCCTAGTCACCATAGATGTCGAGTCACTCTACACCATGCTCCCCATGACTACTGCATCAAAGCCATGGCTGAGGCCTATGAAGAGGACCACGCAGCACTCCCAGGTGAGGTGGAACACTTAGGAAGATTGTTGTCCCTCCTCCTAGAAAACAACTTATTTCGCTTCAATGGGAGATACTATAGGCAGAGCATGGGCATTGCCATGGGAGTGGCCATGCCACCTAGCCTGGCCAACATGGCGCTCAGAAAATGGGAACAGGACTACATCTACAATGCCCCCCAATATGGCCACATGACCTGTTACTACAGGTACATAGATGACATCTTCTTGGTCTGGAAGGGAACCCAAAATGAGCTGGATATGTTCTTGGAACACATCAACCACACCACCCCGTTCCTTCAGTTTACGGCTAAACAGCACCAGAAAGAAATTGAGTTCCTGGACCTCACCATCAGGAAGAAAGCTGATTCAACCACTCTGACCCATGACCTTTATCAAAAGTTGACTAGGGTCAACTTCTTCCTACATGCCTTCAGCATACACCCTCTGAGACAGAAGGTGAGCATAGTTAAGTTTCAAGGCCTCAGAATCTCTAGGGTGTCCAGGGAAATATCTGATTTTCTTCACAACATGCACAACCTACAGAGGGATTTCTTGGCCAGAAGCTACTCCCAAAGGTTACTTGATAGAGTCTTGGACCCTATCATTACCCAACGGGTGCAAAGACCA
The DNA here is from genome assembly GCF_019279795.1 of Protopterus annectens. Classification (NCBI taxonomy): domain Eukaryota; kingdom Metazoa; phylum Chordata; order Ceratodontiformes; family Protopteridae; genus Protopterus; species Protopterus annectens. Next base: position 1,885,661,432 of record NC_056733.1, on the reverse strand, counting down.
TACCAACCCTTCATCAGCACCAGGGTCCCGGACTACCAGGATGAGAAATACAGATTAAACCTAATCTTGGACTACTCCACAGACTATGGAGACATCACCAAGATCATCCTTGACAATTGGTCCATAATAATGAGCAACAGGAGCTTCAGGCATATTTTCCCCTCCAGAACCACCTTCACAGCCGGGGGGGTAAGAGTATCAGGGACTTCCTGGAGCACCCGACCACCACAAGACTGGATTCCCCAAGGACCTACGTGTGCAGTAACCTACCCTGTCATTATTGCTCATGCATGAGTGGGTCCTCAAGTTTCTTTTGCCCTAACAACAGGAAGGTCTACCTCCCCAACGTCAGGGGTGACTGCAACCTAGAAGGGGTTGTTTATCAGGCCTCTTGCACTAAAGTACCCAGCTTTTTACATTGGCAAAACTGTTAACACCTTGAAGACCAGGATAGCAAGACACTTACATGATCTTCGCTACCTTAAATGTACCAGCCAACTGGCTCAGCACACACTAGCTACTCCGGGACACAACAGCTTCAAATTCCATGTGTTGGGCCACATCCCAAAGATCCCATACAATGGCAATTACAACTCATTGCTGGAGAAAATTGAACTGGGCTGGCAAATTAGATTATAATCTAGAAAAAGATCAGGACTTAATTATACGGAGTCTATTGTCCCAGTGCTAAATCTTCAAAAGATTTAACACTAATCCTTCCAGCATCTCCATAGTTTTGGACGCCTTCATTTGCATATTTTGTTTCCAAGGTGAAGGTTGCCTGTTGTCATGGCTTGTAGTTGTGTTTTTTTGCCTTAGGTTTGCTTAGCAGGCCAGCAGGTTATGTTTTAATATATTTTCCCATTTATTATCTGCCTATTTTTGTTTCTGTACTCTGTTATTTTGTTTTATTGATTGTTTCTTCTAGTCATTCCTGTTAGTTTTCCTTTAGGATTCCATAGCCATCCTGATGAAGTTTTAGATGAAAAGCATAGCCTAACCTCCCGCTTTATTATTAGATGATAGCTGTAACACATATCATCCTTTTGGGGTGATTTGCATATTTCCCATAGTGCATCCATCACAACTGTTTTTATGTGCTACTTTCTAGCATTACAAACATTGTTTATGTCTGTTAGCTTTTCTTCCAAGTTGTTATTCTGTGTGTACTTTGCACTCACTGTTTAAGCTTGTCAATTGGAATTTTCTATAGTCACCCTATTGCTTATAGTTATCAGTTAAGTAGGCAACCATGTATTTATAATAGTCAGACATTCCTCCTAAGCTTTACTGAAGATATCTCTGTGGTCACAGTGGTGCAGTGGTTAACACTGTCACCTCACAGCAAGAGGTTCTCTGGTTCGATTCTCGGCTGGGGTGCCTTCTGTGTAGAGTTTGCATGTTCTCCCTGTGTTCTCGTGGGTTTCCTCCGGGTACTCCGGTTTCCTCCCACATTCCAAAGACATGCATCTGGAGCATTTCTCCCCCGGCCTCCGCTGAAAACAGGCTCTGTGGAACCTAGTCGGACATTCCCGGTCAACAAATGTTAAATAAAATAAATCTCTGAAGACAGTAATCTGTATATCTGGAACTGCCCTTTGATGGATCGAATAAATGTGATGGATTTCCTATGAGATTCTGACTGCGTCTTTCATCTGTGTGTTCAATTCATTTTTGGGCAGAATCAGTGTTTTCCGACCAAGGGTTCGCGTGGACAGTTCATTTTACAGCTGAGTAGTGTGGGCTTGGCTCTGAGTTTGCTATTTGGAAACATTAATCTGCATTTAATAAGTGTGCTCTCAGGTGCACCACATTTCAAAAGCTCTGTTACACTGTGGTACCACCGCAGCACTGCTTCCAAAGTGGTATTACTACTGGCAAATAACCACTCCTCAAAATGATATCATTGTAAAAAGTCAGAGAACTATAAAGCAGCAGGAAAGTCCAAAACAAATTGTAAAGTCAAAGACAGACCAAATGTACAATATGGATGACCCAAAATCAGCATTACAACCGTTACAAATGGCCATTCAGAATTTTTTGAAACAGCTAACTACCTTTAGAATAACAGTTGACCAAATCACCTCATGTCTGGATGAAACTGAATCTAGATAAAAAACTTACAAAATCAAACAATCACAAGACATCTTAGAAGAAAAAGATAAAATAATAAAAGAACTTCAAGAAAAATATTTAGATCTAGAAGCTAGGAGCTGGAGAAATAGCTTACTGATTTGAAGCTTACCTGAAAAGGTCGATAAAGCCCAGTTAATAAATATAGTTTGACAAGTTATTAAAACACTGCTACAAAATCTAACAGCAGTGGAGTTCATGATAATAGAGACAGTGCATTGTGCACTTTGCAGATCGCAAGATTCAGACAAACCCAGACAGATTTATATAAAGCTTCTGAATTTCCAAGACATACAAAAGGTATTAACCTAAGGAAAGCAAAAAAAAGTATATCCTTTGGAACGGCTACAAAATTTTGTTTGTGCAAGACCTTCCTTTGCAAATTAAACAAAACAGACAACAACTCTCCCTTTTTTTTCCTTATCTAATAGAGAAGAAAATTAAATTCCAAATGAGGTATCCTAATACTCTTACTTTCCCATATAAATACTGTAAATTTCAAGCAACCTCACTCAAAGAAGCAAAGACAGGTTTCTTTCAGGTTTTCTGATAAGATAATAATCCGGTCACAATAAATATGCAGAGAGAAGTTTAAATTGCATAAATAGATTTTATAATTAAAAAATAAGAAGTAAATAACGTTCTCCATTTCAGTGTTCTTATTACAGGAAGCACTTCAAGATAACTGGGACAATGCAAGAGAGCAACCGGTTTCCAACCAACCATAACCTCAGCCTTTTCCTTAGACTTTAGAAATGGAACTCCGAAAGAAATGATTGACTCAAAGAAGGGATCAAGCTTCACATTAGGCCATTGCTACAGGAAAATGCAGGAAGAAACAAAATAAATCTATTAACTAAAATGTCCGGAGATTCAAGTAAGTGCTCACAAAATTAAATAACAGACTCCGAATAGTGCAGCATTTCAATATCTCTCAGCCTTCTACTATGCTGCCTAACAATCCTATATATATGGTTAATCATGGTGCAAAAACAGACTAGACATGTCATTTATGGTATAAAGCAATTTAAAATAAACCAGGCATGTACTAACAAGTGCTGAAGATGAGTGGCATGCCTGGTAAGATTAAATATAATTAATGCACTACATAAGTGAGATTGACCTGAGGATGGTTTTCTTTTCATATGGAGGCACAAACTTAATTTTCCCAGGAAAAACAGGGGAAGCTCGAATACCTGAAGGAAATATATCATCAAAGTAACTGTCACACTAAAGTAGCCCTGACAAATTACTTTGCTAATGAAAACCAAACAAATTTGTTTTATTGCACTGGTGCCTACAAATATTTTTGTATGTTCGTAAAGCTCAAGTGCATTGTGTACAGAAACTTGCCTTTTTTTATCTTTTTTTTCACATGACCCTATGTTTTTCTCTCCCTGAGCAACAGGTTTTGCTATTGGTTATTTTTTTTTATAAATTAAAGGTCTAGCAAGAGGGTTTGTGTTTCCACCATCACTGACTGCTTGTGATATTTCAGTTGCAGTTTGTTTCTCTGTTGAGAAACTTAAAACAAAGGGTCTACCATTGTATTATTTTATACTTCTAAAGATAGCTATTTTCTAAGGCATGTCAAGTGCCATTTATAGCAGTTGTACAGTCGGACTACAAATCCTGTTTTTTGTCATGGTCTAAGAAATATGCATAATATTTTTTATTAACAACAAAAACACCTGTCTGTACAAATTTCACTATATCTTTTGACTGATTATACATTTTCCATACAGTGAGGTGAAGAGGTCTGGGACACCTGATATAAGAACATTGTCATATTTAACAAGGAAACCTCATTTTAGCTAAAATGAAAACAGCTGCTATCTTTTGTAATACCTGTCTAAAAACATCTAGCAAACTTTGTAGCTAAATGCTGGAAATATTGTCTGTAACTTTCTGGCTTGTCTGCTTTTTCTTAGTAGCTTCTTTTTGGTGGACTAAAATCTACTACTTTCATTTCATAAGTTTGCTAAACATTTAAAGTGTTTTAAATAGCCTTTTATTTTGCTGCTTTGTGGTTACACAATAATATCCTGGCTAAATATCAGAAGTATATAATTACTATCAAACTTAAACCTAACAAGCTCAAGAAAAATTATAGGGAAAGAAAGGTTCTCCATCTTCTATAGTTTTATTTTTGCTTTCTGAGGGGACTATAGGAGTCAGATAGGGATTTGTATTTCAAACTTACTAAACAGAAAAGGATTATCACTATTGTTGTTATGCTTGTTACACTTGATCTCACATTGCTATGACTATCTCAGTAAAGCAAGTTTATATTAAGCAAATACAAGTTATTACTTCAATAAAGAAAAATGACACAATAACAAACTTGGCGTTAACTAAACCTTGGAAGCATGAAGCGTTAATAGGGTGTCAGGTAGATTTTGCAAATCTTAGAGTTCATCAAAGTTGGTTTACATAAGTTACTACTAAAGCATTTTAGAACTAACTAAATGTTCAGAGAAGGCATATATCATATAAATAAACAAGTTAAGTTAATAGATTATTTCTCTGGATTAAAATGGTACTCTCTTCAGTGATATGGATACAGTGGCTACCCGTGGTGGAAGTACTAAAAGGGTTCAATTCTATGAGTATAAGAGAAAATACATATCTATTGCAAAAAGATCCTTATCACTACATATAATAAACAAATAGATAAAAGATCTATTATTATTCCATCATCATACATTTTTTCTTTTTCTGGTTCTCTTTTTTCTACTTTATTCAAAATGATGTGTAATAACAATACTAATTATACAATAATATTTTTATAGATAGTTTTTAGGGTTTTTGTACACAGACCTGAAGAAGTCTAGAAGGACGAAAGCGATCTTTGTTAACAATAGTTTATGAAAATAGAATATGATTTTTGCAATTGATTTTTTACATGCAAAGTGTATATGTATATATTTATATATATTTTTTTATTGCCAAATGGACTAAGGTTGATATATTTCCAGCCATGTAGTATATTATCTTGGATAAAATCACAGACTTAATAATCTGGTTAAATAAGAGGTACCACATCATTATAAATTTTAAAGTACATAAGGGTTATATTATTATGACAGCTAAGTAGGGCAGGACCAGCTCAAATGTCACACTGATGGGGGAAGGGATGTGAATTTAACATGTGTACCAATAACACTTTGTTTTACAGCACAATAAACCACCCCCTTGCCTGATAAAAAGTATATATATATTTAGAAAGCTTGTGAGGAAACTATTGTTCTATTTTTTTTTTTAACTTGGATCACTTGTCTGTGTACTTAATAAAGGATTTTTGACTGGAAACAGACTGCCTCCATTGCTTGGACTAGTTTTGAATACTTAGTAACTCTGTACAATTATATATTTTTTATTATTTTTTTGACTTGACGACTTTAAGTTTGCTACTTCTACAAATATTGTCCGATCTGATTAATATACAGTGATTAACTAGAGATATATGGACTGAAAATCTTCTATACAGAGAAGTTTTACACTGTTTTATATATCTAAAAATTCTGATAATATGTGGTCTACAGATTCATGGAATGTTAAAGGACTCCAGGACAAAAAGAAAACAGACCTTTTAAATGCACCTAACTTTCAAATCTAAAGCAGATGTAACATTTATTTTTATTCAAGAGACACAGGTTAAAAGAGGACTGGGGAAAAGAAGCAAAGAAAAAATGGATAAAAACAATAACAGCATCCAGAAGAGAAACAGATAGTAAAGGGGTAGCAATTATAATTACAGAGTCATTTAAAGAACAGATCATTAGCAGTAAATCTGACACTAATGGTAGACAGTGCTACTTTTCAACTAAAAAATCTGGCCTTAACAAACCGTTTCTTTTTTTAAATCTTTATAGCCCAAGCATAAATCAACAAGACTTTATATTAGAAATTTATAACATTCTGGGTAAATTTCCAAATCATTTATATATACAAGGAGGGGACTGGAATCTTGTACTAGATCTGAAATCGTACTAGATCTGAAATCTGATAGGATAGGCAAAAGTCCAGAGCATATAATACCCAAGCAGCACTAGTGCTATAAGATCTTATATCCAATTTTGATCTCTTTGACCCTCACTGCTTCAGAGACACTACAATATCTACAAATAAATACACTTACTACTCTCAAAGCCATAAATCTTGGTCAAGGATAGATTTTTTTCTTAATATCAGAACCTCTTCTGAAGTTAGAGATCCACCACTCAATAAGAACCAACTGGTCCTTAAACCCAAACTTATTACAAACAAGAGATGTACAAATAGAATTAAATAGGATTTTAGAAGAATTAAATGAAATTTTATATAAAACAAATATAACATACAATGTCCAATGGGCTGCGTGTAAAACTAGAATAAGGGGTGTTCTGATTCAAAAGGCATGCTGCTATAAAAAAGAGATAAAAGAAAAGGAGAAGATGTTAATAGACAAAATTAATGATATAGAGAAACGATTTAAAAATACTAAAATTCTGGAACTTGAAACAAGTACGTGTAATTTGCAGAAGGAGCTATACTGTCTACATGCACAACAGAATTCATTAGCTGAAATGAGAGCGCTTGCTAAATACTCAGAATGGGCCCAAACAGCATCTAAAACACTAACAAGAATAATTAATGTCATTCAAAAAGTCCCAACAATTTCCGAAATATCCTACTTGGGAAAACTATGCAATAATACTACAACCATACTTGAAATATTTGAAAATATTTACACCCAAATGTGTGGTCTACATGATTTGTCATACACATAATCAGAAAGTGAAATATCCTTAAACAACATTGGGGAGGATTCACGAAGGCTTGCACGGAGTGTAAGAGACGTGCAACACTCCATGCAAGCCTCGCGATCCAGGAACAGCCCTAAACTCCGTGTAAGAGACCAGCTAAAACGTCTCTTACACGGACTGGGCGTGGACATGCTAAATACCTCACTTGCAGCCGAAAGGTATGCAAATGAGGTATATTAGCGATCCACGAAACAGAAACCAGTCCGTATAAGGGACGTTTTAGCTGCAGAAATGTACTCAGTTGACAACTGGGTACGTTTCTGCAAATTCCACAATGGAGCCATGTCAGCTCCAAAAAAGGGTGCATATGACTCAGGCAGCATGCCAATGGCCAAATATGTGGCCATTGGCAATATAACCCGATGCGCTGTATAAAACATGAAAATGAAGGTTATAAACCCACAAATGTGGGTTTCATGCAATACATGGAATGACAATGCAGGGACCAGCAGACCAAAAACAACATGGCCACCGTGTAGTGGTTGCTAAGGGGAGAAGCTGAGTCTAAGACATGTAACTAAGCATTAGTAGGCAATCTCATGTAAATGAGGGTTAGGATACTGAATCTCACAGTCACATAGCAAATGAGCACAGTCTGAGTAGTGTAAGAGATACATAAGGGGGAGGAATAGAGTAGGAGATAGGTGACATCACAGGGGGAATGGTAGAAAAAAATGCAATTCATTGGAGGCCAGTGTAACATGACAGATGACAGACACAGATCATGGAAAGAGGTGTGCCACTAGATAAGTCATGGAAAGTCAAGAAATGGAAGGTGTACACTGTTACTTACACCAAAGTTTCTTGCTGGGTGTGCATGCGCACGTATGTGCGCCATGAAGCGCGAGTAGGGCAGTGTGCACGCATGTAAGGCAGACTGAGCATGTAGGAGCGTGTTGGGAGATGTTTAACACTGTTTGCATGGGTGTGCACGCGTGTAGGGCAGGCTGAGTATGTTGGAAGCTGTTGGCAGACGTGTAACAGTGTTTGCGCGGGTGTACGCACGTTTTAACCCGAATAAGTAGATTCTGAACCGTGTAAGCACGTGTGCACGCGTGTAAGCCACTGTGAGCATGTTTCTGCTAGTATGCACGTTGCTCCCCCCTGAGGAAACAGAGAGGAAAAAGGAAGCAACAGAATTAATAGGAAGCTAGCAGGGATAACTGCTGAAGCTAGCAGGTGAAAACAATTAGAAGCAGGCAATTACACAGGCAGAATAGTAGCCCAGCCCAGCACTTAAAACTCTGCAAACAGTAGTGCAGGATGTTTCCCTTAAGAGACACTGCAAGACAGGAGTAAGCTAATAGAAGTGAAAACTGAAAAAGCTGAACTCAGAGCAGAACTGTTAGGGGCTGCCATAGCTGTCATAATGAGACATAGGTGACTTGCTGAGGGTGGTGACAATGCAGATGGTGCCAGACAACCCACAGTGAGGAGACGGAGAAGAGTGTACAGGCCCAGGGTCACCTACCACAGGTTACATGAGCTGGAGATAGTAGAGCACTATAGAGTGGACAGAGAGCTCCTGCAGCAAATTGTTGAGCTGTGCAAGCCACGCCTCACACACAGAACCAACAGAGGGGAGCCCATTCCAGTGGAAACCAAGGTATGTGTTGGCCTAAGAATACTAGCAACAGGTACCTTCCAGAGACCAACTGGCGATATGATGGGGATATCACAGGCATCAGCCTCCAGGGTACTGCACCAGTTCCTGGATGCCATGTCAGCACATGTCAGTGATCATGTATATTTCCCCAATGCCCATGAGGTATTGGCCAGCAATATGCGTCTCTTCCAGCAAATAGCGGAATACCCTGAGGTAGTGGGTGCAATAGACTGCACGCACATATGCGTCAAAGCACCAGCTGGTGAGCAGGGTAGGGCCTACATTAACTGCAAGGGCTTCCCCTCCATCAACTGCCAGGTCGTGTGTGATGCCCAGGGCATAATAATGAATGTGTATGCTGGCTGCCCTGGGAGTTACCACGATTCCCACATCTGGCATTTGATGCAGCTGTACCAGACATTTGCCAATGGGGACATCCCACACGGACACCTAGTGGGGGATGCAGGTTATGCACTGGAGCCGTGGCTGATGACACCCATCAGAAACGCACACGCACCTGAACAGGAACGCCATAATGAGGCACACGCACAAACACGTAATGTAAAAGAGCATGTGTTTGGGATGCTCAAGTCACGGTTCCGGTGTCTGGACACATCTGGTGGAGCCTTGCAGTACACACCAACTACATGTACCCAAATTGTCATGGTATGTGTTATGCTACATAATATGATCTTGCGAAAACAGCTGCAGCAGGACCAGCATAGGGCCGGGCCAAACAGCCCACCACCATTGCCAAGGCCATCACAGGCAGAGCGTGACTTGGAGGAGGAACAACCTGAGCCTGCCCCAGTAGGCAAAAGGAGGCGTGCCCAGTATGCCCTGGCCTTGGCAAAGAGGCAACGCATAGCACATACAATGGCTCAGTAGGAACCCTGGGAATGATACCCCCTCTGACTCACTCAAATAATAACATGGATGCCTAAAATGACATGACCTGCTCACAAACATGTACAGGGAAGTGTAATATGCGCATCCGGCAGAGGCAGCCCTGCAGCACCACCTGAGGCATGAATGCTATGTGTTAAGTAATGTAACACCATGTACTATATGCACACCTGAGCACCCTAACATCCACCCTCACCAAGCATGAAGCCACAAAATGACGATGGGATGATCAAGTGCAATAACTGGCTGAAGTAATGCAGTTAGTCAAAGGGGAGCCAATGTGTTTCAGGCTGGGAAGACATGCGGAGCTTGACATGATGCACCACCTGCTAGGGGTGGCGTGCACCTATCATGCCATGCCCCATGGATACTGGCAAAGGCTGTCAGTACCCACAGCATGCCCTGAATAGGTAAGTCTCAAAACACAAACCCACCTTCATAGGTTCTACAAGGGATAGGAACCTAGATGTAATGCTACCCAACGACAGATGTATAAACAGCAAGATGTGTGCAGTGTAAACGCACACAGTATGGAGAATGTAGATACCAGTCCTGTAATAGAGAAATGGGTCAAGGCTCACATCAGCACCCTAACACTACCAGGTCACACCTCATACTGTGCTGTACAGCCGCAAAACATGGAACAAGCTACAAAAGGAGGGTGACTAGCAAGAAATGGCAAGGATAACCACACCCCATGTTGGTACCACAACAAGAAGCAGCATGGATTAGCCATGGTCAAATACCAATGGCTAAAACCGCCTCCCAGTATATAGCCTGCTGCAGACTACTGTCCTAATACCAGGAATTGCACCTGGCCTATGTCAGAATACATGAATATATCAAGCCCCCAAACCACATTTTATTGCTTGACTGAAAATACCCAGACATACACCGGGAGCATTATACTAGCACCAACACAGTAGGAGAAAATTACCCAGATTCCATAAACCAAAATGCCCAGGAACAATGTACCACTCCCACAAGAGGGGTAAGCATACTGGATGTGATAATCAGCAACATATGTACTGGATGGCAAGATGAGAAGTGTACCCCTCACTGGTAAGACCAGACCATAAAGTAATCACACTGGATATACACATCCTGACCCCAGTCCCTGGCCAGAATACCACAGTGAAAAACATGTGTAAAGCATAGGTTGCAGCCCTCAAAACCGATGTTGAATCCACAAAAGGCCCTGTGCAAGTGCAGAATATGGGACACACCACAGAACATGTTATACAGGCATTCCATGAACACAGCCAGGAATGCTTGGAGTATGCAATCACAAATAACAACAACACACAATGCCATACACGCAGGCATCTGGCATGCTGGACTCCAGCCATTACCAAACCATGCAAGAGAATGAGGAAGCTACCACATGATAGAGCAAACATAAAAATGGAAGTAATCACTGACCAGTAGTATGGCAATAACATATGTCCACACATAAAATCCAGTAAGTCCAGCCACAACAAGTAGAATCTGTGAATCCAGAGGCAATGTGACACCAATCCCAAGTACACAGACAACCACAACACCCCCCAATAAATACAAATATATGTGATAGATGTATCCATGTATCCAAACCAGAGGTTGAGCTCCACCAACTCGGTACTGTCAAAACTAGTCAGGAGGAGAAGGTAACCACATACACCACAAACCCAGTCCCACATAGACCTACCACAACTGTAAACCAAACACATAAACACAGAAAAATATTCACGGAGGCCTTAATTACAAACACACCACACCAACAGAAGCCTCCAAAGCAGATCACAAGCAACCACAACCTTCAAACATAGCACATGCAATGAATAGTACGCAAAGCTGGTGTGCCAAACAGTCACAGGCCAGAAGGAGAAACAACATGCCTGATACAGTCATAATAGGTGTCTGTATAGACAGACACACTGCTGTCCCACTCACCAGACTGAACAAGGGAAAGGGTAGAGTAACTGCCTGTAGGCTGCCACAAAATGCCGCATAACACAAGTACACAGGTCACCCCAAAGCAAGCAGAAATATGATGCACTCAATGTCCATGCTGGTGTGAATTACCTGAGATGTACCTCCCTGGTCAACATCAAGAGAGACATGGATGGTCCCTCTGAGTATGTACCCCAGGGCGGTATGACACTGGCTGTGTGTAGCATCCAACCCTCACCAAGAATGATGCCACAGTACAAACACAGAATGCTCATGTTTAACAGCTGGCACAGTTACAGCTGTCAGTCCAAGAGGGTTTAATGTCTGTCTGCTTGAGATGTCAAGCATGACAAGCCATGCTGCTGTTCCAGGGATGGCTTGCAGCTGTTACCCGTGTGCGTCTGGATACTGGATAAGGCCTTTGCCGCATCCATAGAGCCGTATGTAGGCAAGGCCAAAAAGACTACCCACCACCCTAGAAAACATAAGTGGTAGGAAACATAAGGGTAATGCTGACCAATGCCAGATGTGTAAACTGCAATATGCATGCCCCTGAGGCACTTCCCATTATGGAGAAAATTGATGTCTGTGCAGTGACAGAAGCCTGCTGCAAGCCTAGTGATAGCACACCAGCACTACTAGGTTATACCACATATCATGTGTTATGGCCACAACACCTGCACCAAAACATCAAAGAGGGGGAGTATCCATATGCAGCACAGACACCCATATTGCCAGGTAACTGACAATGCACTAAGCAGCGGAGACCACCCATGTGCACATAACTGTAGTCAAAACTGCTGTACAGTCTGTAGCATGCGACAGACCACACTCTCACACACAAGAACTCCACCCAGACATCCGAAGACACTGGACAGTATGAATGTCCCACCAAATACCAGAATAGGTACACACAAATTACCACATAGGTGTCAAACCATTATGTATGCAAGGAGTAATCAGGGACCTAGGGACACAGGTCGACATTAATCTGTCATGTGACACCCACAATGCCAATGTGGCTATGAAGATTGTCGATATTGGACACCATATCATGGAAGGATTCACATCAACATCAACAGAGGTCACTGTGTCACTGTACTGTTCCCTTATCAGACCCATAATCTAGTACAATGACTCATATGGGATGTACCGTTAGTGACACCTGCAGCGGTTCGGAAGACCTCATAGTTACCCCACCAACAGGATAAAGGGTGTGAAATATATGTCATATGCTGCCTGGCTGTAGACACCCCAGCTGACTGCAGTCACACACTGCCTACACAGAGGCATTGTATGTCTATTGTACAAGGCCATGTCCAACACAGGAGTAATGGACATGCTCCACCACAGGAAATCAAAGCCATTGGAGCTGTGAGAGTCACAGATGTCAGCCTCAACACAATGAAATAAGATGTGCTGGAGGGACAGATACATAACCCAGAGGCTCCCCACACCCAGAAACAGGATCCCAATCCATGGTAGGCAGAGCCCCTCACTGACACCCCTCAACAGGAATATTGCCAAGTGGATGGATGACCGTACATGTATACTGGGGTCCTCACTGTGTCACGACCAGACAGAGGCACAGTGAAGAACTTCATAAATGGCCATAATTGAACATAGCAAGGGGTGGCGAAAGACACACACACTCTGGCTAGGCTTACTAATGGCCTAGGGTGTATAGCCTAGTATGAACCCATGAACCTATGAAGATACAAAACGTACAGGACACTAAGGATAATCACAAGGGTTACCCAACTGATGGTAGGAACCATGTTGGGCATCCACAGATATGCTCCGAATCACACAGATATTACAAACAACATACCAAACACACACACATATTGCTAACATACAACCTGTCAGGTGCAGTGCAAACAACCCCCCCCCCCGAGTGCAAAGTACCTATCTCAGCAGACTGATGGTCCCCTGACATTGCAGATGCTGAGGTAACAGCCATCATCTGCAAAGCAGAACACACAGCAGCAAAGGTATGTGATGGTGTCCTGTGCTGAGGCCAACATGGACTCCAAGAATAATGGAATGCCAAATCACACTACTGCCCAATGTCAGCCTTACCACAGGATATGTACCCAAAGAGCAGTGTACAACAACAGTGGTCCATCACAACAAAGGTGTTGCCTGAATGGATACTCCAAACTACCACCCCAGGATCCTGACAAGCTTGTTCTGCACAGCTATGGAAAGGATAAGTATGTACCGCAAACAGAAGGCTATTGTGCACCTACTGATACTGGACCCTACACAGTGTGGCTGTCGTAACTGCAGAACCTGCCCCTAAACATGTCTGACCCATTTGAAGCAGTCATTAAGGTCATTGATGAGGGCAATGTGGTCCACACAGCGTAGCTGGACCGTGCACATGCTTCTAGACAATACCGTACGAGTTCAGTATGGATATGTTCAGCAGCTTAAATATATACCCTATGTCAGTAGAGGGGTTGCAAACCAGACCAAGGACAGAACTGACATGGTCAGACATGCCGCATCCATGTCAGACTACAAAGCGGATATGAGGGGCATCCCACAAGGCCTGGTCTTGGCGCCCCCACCCCCATTCTGTATATATGTCCCATAGGTATAGGCCAACATGGAAGGACTGTGACTGAACATGTATGCAGAGGAGTACAAACAGCCCACCATATCCGACCCCCAGCTGACACAAGCAACCCACAAAAGGGCCACCTACAAACAGACAACTGTAGCCATAGCCATGTCAGCAAGCTAATTGCAGAACTGTGTATAGACAACCACCGTGGATATACAGTAAGTGCCCACAAATTACCACACAGGTGTTAACCCATGAGGTACCTAACATGTAATGTGAGACCTGGGTACAAAAGGTGATAAATATCCTGCACTGGACAAACATGTGGCTGTAGTGTTCAGAAACATGTACCATATACCCACCCAAACATGAAGGTTGGCAGATGTAGATAAGGGGAACTCACTGTGGCTCTGCAGCCATCCTCCATCAGCGTCACAACTGACTACAATAGCCCCTGTGGGATATACCGCAGCAGACACCTCCATCAACTGTAAAGTCCACAACAGTACCCCACCAGGGGTAGCAAAGAGCATGAACAGATGCCATGTGTTGCCTGAGTAAACAAACTGCAGCCCCACACACCGCCATCCTTCCTTGCTACAGGAAAGCTGTGCCTGATGTATGAAGCCATGTCCAACCTGGAATGAATGAACATGTTGCACCTTGTACAATCTGAATGGCAGTGAGCTATGCACATGAGAGACCTGAACCCCAGCACTGACATACATAGGACAAGCTGTACAGAATGATCCATAACACAGAAGGCACCCCCACTCTTCAGTAAACTCCTGGTACAGGTCAGCCAGAGAGTCACATATCGACACCCCTCAAGAGGAATCCTGATGAGTGTATGGGAGATGGTAGGCTAACCCTGGGTATCACTGTTATGTCAGAGGTAGACGGAGGCACAGTATACTAACCATGACATATGTCATGGCAAACTCAGTTACAATGTGTGTCGAAGGACAAACACACCCTGTGACTAGCATCAGAAATGGCCTAGGGAACATCGCTAGTGTTTGCCAATGTCCACCCATGTTGTGGAATACACTAGCAATGTTGGACGAGCCTGGTGTAGGTAGTCCATATCTGAACATATTGCAACATGGTCATATGTGCACAACTGGCCCCTACACAGTCTGTTGTGCTCACTATGAAGATGTCAAGCAGTCATAGGACTAAAGCCCAGGATACTGTCCACCACAGTGAAAGTACTGAACCAGTACACTATACGGTACTACAGTGTTAGGTCATTATGAAAGTATGTTGAGAACTGTCTGCAAAGTATCCCATGCAATCCCTGCAGGCACAGTATAGTCCCTGTTGTGGCAGACACGAAGCAGTTGGCCAGTTAGTACACAACATGACACCCAACACACAACCATAAATGTGAGATATTGTTGAAGTTCACACTCACCCAAATATGTGGTGGACTTCAGAGTGCAACATATGGAAAGCTCACACTGGGCATGCTCACACACTTAGGCCATATCTCCATTTAGCAGTTGGCCACACATATCTGGTATTTGTATGTGTCAGTCCAGGAACCAACCACAACACAGCAATCAGCCCAGTGCACACAGTAAATGACTACAGAGACATAAGTGATATAGTGGATCGCCATCATATGCAAACATCTTCCACAGATACACAAGTTGGTCATAGGAACAGGGAATGCTATGGCAATAAAGACCTGCAAACAGTAGAACAGCACAACAAATATTGTGCATCCGACAATTGAACATATGGGTGTAGAGGTCAATACTAGGCTTGTTGCCCTAGGGAATGACAGCTCAGCCAGAGTGTGCTTGGCATCTGCATCCCCAGAATAGTAGGCTACTGTGCCACTGTAAAGTAGGTCACAGAAGGCAACATGTGAGGCTAGTGAGCTGTGCCTCTGTCAAGCAGGGGCACTGTGGAGGTCCCAGGGATTGAATGTACTAAGCCACAGCCATGTTGTCGGTGTGTGCTGTGAGAGGGTTGCTGAGGATCTCTGACAGTAGGTGTCCGTCAATAACAGACTGAGGGGAGCCCTATCTGCATTCTCTGGATGATTCCACTGTCAACACTGTGTTGTAATGAGTATGTGTGAATGAAGTGCCGTGCCGGAACTGTTCACAGATGTCCTCCCTCTGTGGGCTACAGCTCTGCAATGTATTAGGTTACTCTGTTGTACGGCGCATATATGGCTGGTGTACATCTGACAGGTGTCTTGTTGTGGAGCAGTCATGGGTATATGGGAGAGATAACTATCCCAGCCGAGTGTAGCCTCCCGGACATCTCAAATGCGCAGGTGAAAGCTGCTCTCTCTAAAGCTAAAAACACAGCATCAATGGGACCGGATGGTGTCCCCAGCTGTGTGCTACACGAGCTAAATGAGGAATTAAACCCGCACATAAGGCAGCTGTTTAATCTCAGCCTTACCACAGGATACGTGCCCAAGGAGTGGCATACGGCAACTGTGGTCCCACTCCACAAAGGTGGCGCCTCTACGGACCCTGGTAATTACCCCATAAGCTTAACAAGTCTAGTCTGCAAAGCTATGGAGAGGATCATAATGGAGCTCATAAACAAAGATATAGGGGACTTGCAGACATTGGACCCGACCCAGTTTGGCTTTGTCAAGGGAAGATCATGCCTTTTGAACTTGGTCGACTTCTTGAAATAGTCACCAAGGCCATTGATGAGGAAAGGCAGTCCATACAGCCTACCTTGACCTTGCAAAGGCTTTCGACACAATACCCCACTCGGGTATTGTAGAAAAACTACCAGCTTAAATGTAAACCCATATGTCACAAGATGGGTTGCAAACTGGCTTAAGGACAGAACCCACAGGGTTAGAGTTGCTGGCGCTGTGTCAGACTCCAAGCCGGTCACAAGTGGTGTCCCACAGGGCTCGGTCCTTGGCCCCTATTGTTTGGCATCTACTTCTCAGAAGTACAGGCCAACATGGGAGGACTTTGGCTGACAAAGTTTGCAGATGACTGCAAACTGGCCATAGTGGAAAGTGCATCGGACACGGATATCCTTCAGAAGGGACTCATGAAACAGATAGCTGGTGCCAGAGCCATGGCCTGAAGTTAAGCCAAAAATGTATAGTCATACCCTTCGGGAAAAACAAGGTAACCCCAAGCTACCATATAGGTGGCAATCCACTAAGCACAGAAGAGGTTATCAGGGACCTGGGGACCCAGGTTGACAGTGGCCTTTCTTTTGACACTCACATTGCTAAAGTGGTTAGAAAGACCTTCTACATTGCCCACCTGATCATGAAGGGATTCACATCCAGATCTAGTGAGGTCATTGTTCCCCTGTACTCTTCACTTATCAGACCAATGATCGAGTACAATGCCCCATTCGGGATGTATCTCACCCGACATCTGCAGCAATTGGAGAGACCCCAAAAGTTCCTCACCAAAAGGATAAAGGGACTCCAAAATCTGTCATATGCTGCCAGATTGAAGAAACTCCAGCTCTATTCAGTCGCATACCGTCTGCTCAGAGGTGACATGTGCCTGACATACAAGGCCATGTCCAACCGGAATTAATGGACATGCTCCACCTCAAAAATCCAAATCCACCAAAACCACTAGAGCAAGCGACTTAAACCTTAGCACGGATATAAATAGGACGTGCTGGAGGGATAGATTTATCACTCAGAGACTCCCTATGCTGTGGAATAAAATCCCGGTCCATGTGAGGCAGAGCACCTCGCTGACTCTGTTCAAGAGAAATCTAGACCTGTGGATGGGAGATCGTAGGTTTACCCCGGGAATCATCTCTGGGTCACTGCTGGACAGAGGCATAACAAACTAATGGGCACAGTATTTTTTCATATAAGGGGTGGCGTAAGCCACAATAATTTGGGCTAGGCTTATAAATGCCTTAGGGCAGATAGCCTAGTATAAACCTATGAACCTATGAACCTATGTGGGATAGCATGACCAATGCAAACCGTACACATGCTCATAGACTGCAATTGTCAAGGATTATGCTGAGTGGCCAGTATAGTCCTCCAGCATGGGTCCTCTGAAGTTGTCCACCCCAGTCTACACAAGTGTAGAGTCTGCTTGTGCTACATATAGTTTGTGTGCAGTGACAACCTTGCCTAGGGGTGGAGATGGGATATGGATGTCCAGGGAAAGGTGGGTATGTTCAGATATCAACAATGGTGGCCTACCTCTGGTGTGGAACAGTGAGTACCCATGTTGCAGATGGACAGGTGCAATATGTATTCCCCCATGTGGCTGTGGTGTGTGGTTCTGCCATAGCACATGGACCCACAAATTGTAGTGGCTGTAGGTTAAAGTGGTAGAGGCCTGAGTAGTTCTCACACACAATATGCCTGTACCTGATGTTAACAACTGGAATGGTGTATGTGAACACCTGCATATCCTGGCACTGTTCCCAGGGAAGCTAAGTGTGTGTCCTGGATGTGGGTGTGGTGTTCTGGACTGGTTGTGTTGTGTGTTACAGGTCCTGTGTTCCCAAAGCATGGTATAGAACATAACCTGCCAGTGCGATGTGCATATCTGACCCTGACGTAGGTGGCTGCAAATGCATATATATGTTATCCCCCACCTGACAGATAGTACTACATGTACATACCTCTGTAGAAATAAAGATGTCAGCACCCTATAAATACTACAGGATGCAGAACAGATGCCCAGTAATTCGGATAGTGCGCACTGCTAATGTGTCTCCTTCCAGTGTCATAATATAATTAGGTAGGGGTTCGAATCCTGCAAATGCTCAGTGTGTGTGTGTGTGTGTGTGTGTGTGTGTGTGTGGGTGAGTGGGGTTTGTGTGTGTGAAAGGCTGTGAGAGGGAAATGTCCCTTTTGGCAACTGGGAAAACACACTACAGGATGCACATTCCCCTTTCTAAACACTGATGATGTCAGCACCCTATACGTACAGCAGGAGAAGGGAAACCTCCCAGTAATGTGAATAGTGCGCTCCACTAATGCGTCCGTCTCGAGTGTCATAACATGGTTAGGTAGGGGTTTGAATCCTGTACATGCTCAGTGTGTGTGGAGGGGGTTAGTGTGTGTTCAAGACTGTTTGAAAGAAGTATCCCTTTTGCCAACTAGGAGAATACACTACAGGATGCACATTCCCCTTTCTAAACACTGAAGATGTCAGCACCCTATAAGTACAGCAGGAGAAGGGAAACCTCCCAGTAATGCAAATAGCGCGCTCTGCTAATGTGTCTGTCTTGAGTGTCGCAACATAGTTAGGTGGTGGTTTGAATCCTACAAATGGCAAGTGTGTGTGTTTGGATGAGGTGGGTTAGTGTGTGTGCAATTTTGTGTGAGGGAAATGTCCCTTTTGGCAACTGGGAGAACACACTACAGGATGCATATTCCCCTTTCTAAACACAGATGATGTCAGCACCCTATAAGTACAGCAGGAGAAGGGAAGCCTCCCAGTAATGCGAATAGCGCACTCTGCTAATGTGTCTGTCTTGAGTGTCATAACATAGTTAGGTAGTGGTTTGAATCCTGCAAATGGCAAGTGTGTGTGTTTGGATGAGGGGGTTAGTGTGTGTGCAATTTTGTGTGAGGGAAATGTCCCTTTTGGCAACTGGGAGAACACACTACAGGATGCACATTCCCCTTTCTAAACACAGATGATGTCAGCACCCTATAAGTACAGCAGGAGAAGGAAGCCTCCCAGTAATGCGAATAGCGCGCTCTGCTAATGCGTCCATCTTGAGTGTCATAACATAGTTAGGTAGTGGTTTGAATCCTGCAAATGGCAAGTGTGTGTGTTTGGATGAGTGGGGTTAGTGTGTGTGCAATTTTGTGTGAGGGAAATGTCCCTTTTGACAACTGGGAGAACACACTACAGGATGCACATTCCCCTTTCTAAACACAGATGATGTCAGCACCCTATAAGTACAGCAGGAAAAGGAGAGCCTTGCAGTAATGCGAATAGTGCACTCTGCTAATGCATCTCTCCCGAGTGTCGTAATGTAGTTAGGTAGGAGTTTGAAACCTGTAAATGGCATGTGTGTGTGTTTGGATGTGGGGAGTTTGTGTGTGTGCATTTCCGTATGAAAAACATGTTAATTTTGGCAATCAGGAGATCACACTACCTGATGCACATTACCCTTTCAAAATGCTGATGTTGTCAGCACCCTATAAGTACAGCCAGAGAAGAGGAACTATCTAGTAATCCGAATAGTGCACTTTGCTAATGCGTCTCTTTCACGTGTTGTGACTTAGTTAGGTAGGGGAATGAATCCTGCAAATGGCAAGTGTGTGTGTGGGGGTGTGGGGGTAGTAGGGTGTGTGTAAATGCAAGTGTGAGAGAACAGATCCTTTTGGCAAATACTACAATACACCAGATGCTGCATATTCCCCCAGTAAACAGGGGATGTCACCACACTATCAGCACAGCCAAACAGGGCTAGCTGGCTAGTAATGCCAATAGTCCGCTCTGCTACTGTGTCTATTACCATTGTCAGAGTACAGATAGGTATGTTTTGGTAACCCACAACTGCCACGTGTGGTTGTGTCACACAGTATGACCTTGTGTGGGTCTTTGTACATAACAATGCATGCCATTGCCTAAACCAGCAATGGCATTGCACACATGATGTATGTGTGTGACATACACATAAATACCTGTGACCTGCAGTAGTTACCATGTCTGACACATGCCTCGAGTGGATAAATGGTATTTGCAATGTAGACCAATATGACTGTGTCTTACTGTGCAGGGTCTGCACATGGTATGTCTCTATACAGTGTGGGTGTAAATACCTACAGCAGGGGATACACATCTGGTCTGGGCCATATAGTGTACATGTAGTCGATGTACAGGTGCTGCATGTTCCCACCTGTTGTGGTAGTGGTAACATGTCATTCCACTGCAATTCAGTGACCACATGCTGTGAACCCTTCAACTAGTGTGTTGTAGCTACAGTAATGCTCACGCACAATGTTTGGCTGGATGCAGTCCAGCCATATAAACACAGTTCTTGAGACTGTCATATTGCCAGTGTTGTTATGGAGGATAGGTGGTCTTCCTGTGTATGGGAGGGTTGTGTGTGTCAGGCTATGAACCAGATGGCAGTCCGACACACTGTTAGCTGCACATGATTAGGCCCTGATGCTTTGTGCTGTGCCAACAACCTGGAGGTGTGTGTATCTGTGGTACCTTGGGATACCACCCCCCTGTCCATGTGTGTTACATGTGTAAGGGACGATAGGCATGGTATGGGGCATAACCTGTCAGTGATGGGTAACACCTGTGAGCCATGAATCAGGAATCTGGTACTGCACAGACATTGCAGTTCACCATGCTGAGGACAGGGTCTGGTGCATGCATCTTCTGGTGTACACTGCTGTTTTTGTGTAACAGCACTGTTAGTGTCCTAACCTGTGTGATACCCACAGAGGTGACTATGTAAACCATGTCCTGCAGCATAAGGCAGTATGTGTGTACCAAGGAGCTTTGCCATTATACATCGGGCCATGGGTGTCACGTGCAAGATGACCCTTGCACATCATTGTGGCTTCCCTAGCATGTAAGCACACGTTAACAGCCAACAGATACCCTATGAATGACAGTGGAGACTGAGCATAATGTAGACATACAACACCCTTCCCACATATAGTGGTAGCATACCTGGTGAGGGTATGTTGACAACCAAGATCAGGCTCATACTGGCCTGTGCCACATGCTGAGAGATCCATTTTATGTTCCCTATCATGTAGTCCAGGGAGGTATGTCTCAGGTCAGCCATACTGGCATGGTCAATGAGTGAGTCATATGTGTCCATGCCTTTGACTGACCTGTATGCATGTGTTCTGTGGTGGACCATAGTGCCCCTGAGGCATATCACTGTGACCTTCACCAGATACAGCCTGTTGAGCGGGACCCCAGTGCAGCACCCAAGACAGGTACCTGACACGTCTGTAGCAGGTGTGTTGTGTAGCCCTACAGGCTGTGAGTGTGTGGCACAGGGGATGTGTGTGCCATGTGTGGCATGTGCTCTGTTCTGACGGAACATATGCCTGTGTGCCAGCTGTGGAGGTGTGTGATGCTCAGGCAGGATGCTATTCTGAGTCCGCACGTATGCCCCAGTGTGTTCAGCATGCTGTCAGTGCGTGTCAATGTCTGACTTGTATTGTAGTCACTGTAATATATGTTATTTATTTATTTATTTATCCTACATTTGTTGACCGGGATAGTCCGACTGGATGCATGTCCATTTCCAGGGAGGCCGGGAGAAAAGCTACAAGGGTAAGCAGATACAGCATTACATAATACCAGCATTACATATTACAAACAGATTATTTACAGAGATTACATAAGTAAGCAAGTTAAACATGTTCCACAGGTTAATGTTAGTCCTGAGCACAAGTCAGGATTAAATTAAATTACACAGTAAACTGGTTAACAGATTTTACACATTCGAGTTAGCCAGGCTTGATACATTGACATAGCCAGTTAAGTGACAAATGTTGTTTGAGTCTAGTGTTAAATTGACCTAAGGTGGAAAGTAAGGTAATATCAGCTGGAAGTGAGTTCCAGGATCTACTTACAGAGTTTGCAAAGAGAGAATCACCAGCTGTGTTATTAAATTTGCTAGTCTGAATTAGTAGTTTGTTAGAGGATCGAAGCGGTCTAGGATTGTTATAGGGGGTGATAATATTTGAGGTGCAGGAGTATCGTCTGGATTATAGAGGATTTTATAGGCCATAATCAGTTGGTTATACTGTATTAGGCTGGGTATTGCAAGCCAACCAAGCTGATTTAGACTGATGCAATGATGTGTCCTAAAAGGCAGCCCAGTGGCAAACCTGGCAATGTAGTTGTAGCAAATTGAGTGTTTGTTAAGGACAGTCTTGTTCATATTCGAGAGTAGAGAGGATGCATACAGAATGGTTGAAAGAAGGTGTGAGCGAGCTATAGCACCTTTAGCTGGATGGGCTAGGAAGGCTTTTATTCTGTAAAGTGACCCTAGTTTTTTATTGATGGCTTTGATAATGTGGTTAACATGTAGGTCACATTTGAGATTATTGTCTATGATGACACCTAATAGTTTAGTAGATGGGTCAGGGGAGATTATTGTGCCATCAGTTGATGTTATGGTAAAGGTTAAAGCGGTAGACCTACGTGTTGGTGAAATAACAGCAGTTTAGTTCATTTGGGATTTAGGATCAGACGATGTTCAGAAAGCCAGTTTTCTATTGTATTAAAGGTGGTCTGGGTAGCTGACCATAACTCTAATGGAGATGTGGCTGAGCAGATCAGAGTAGAGTCTTCAGCATATTGGATACAGCTGACTTTTGGGATGACAGTATAAAGGTCGTTAATGAAGATGGAGAACAGCAAGGGCCCCTAGTATAGAGCCTTGTGGTACTCTGAGGGTGTTAGGTAGCAGGTTAGAGAGTTTGTTCTGCCAGAGGCCAGCCTGCTGTCGACCATGCAGGTAGGATTGAAACCATTGGAAGGCTCCAGTATCTAGACAGAATGTTTGCAGGGTGTGGATTACAAGTTGGTGATCAACCATATTGTATGCCTTGGAAAGATCCAAAAAGAGGGCTGAGGATATATAATTAGTGTTGCAAGTATGTTTTATGGTGTTAGTAAAGGCTAGGAGGCCTGAAGTAGTGCTGTGATGATGACGGAAGCCATGCTGAGTGTCTGCCATAAGGCGATTTTGGATTAGGTGGTGCATGAATTGTCTATGAATAAAGTTTCCATAATCTTTGCAAGTGGAGAGAGTATAGCTATTGGCCTATAATTGGAGAATTCAGTAGAGCTGCCTCCTTTGTGAAGTGGGATTACATAGGATATTTTCCAGATGGTGGGAAATTTAGATTCTACCATGGTTCGTTTGATTACTTTTGAGACGGGGTAAGCAATAGCATCATCTGATTTTGATAAGTACTCGGCAGGGAGTTGATCAGCAGAAAGTGTAGTGGGTTTCACTGTTTCAATCAAGGTACGGAGAAGTGAACTGGCGACTGGTTGGCAGCTGAACGCAAGTAGGTTTCTAGGGGTGCTACTTTCAGGACCAGGGGAGCTAGGAGGTAGATGGCTAGCTAGGGCTTGAAATGTCTCAGTAAAGAATTGGTCAAAACTATCAGAAGCATCTTCAGGGATTTTATCAATAGTAGCAGCAGGGATTGGGGTTGAAGTTTGTCCAGGATGTAGTATATATGACATGCCACCTGACAGGGTATGACATTACTGGGTTCAGACAGTCCAGTCCCCACATTGGCTGTGTGGTGGTATATGGCTGTGTGGTGGTATCCCACACGTGTTGTACGTTCCTGGCCAAGGGTGATGGCTGACTGCATACATGTGGCAGCTGTGACATTGCCACATGACTCACATAAACTACAACTGGACCATAGAGGTGATTCACAGGTTACCTTTGCACATGCTACCCTAGTAGTGTGATTGCCATGGTGAGTACCAACACATAAGGCCAATGGGGAACAACATACTGAAGGTGTGTATGTGTGGGTGTACCGCTACTGTTTCATAGCACTGGCATATATGACTGCACACGTGGGTAAATGCCAGGTAAGACATGTGCAATGTGTCACGGCAATGTACATGCGTACAGGACAGACAGTGACGTTCTGTCATTTGTAAAGTTGACATATGTATCGTACGCTGTGCAGATGTCACTAGGAGTCTACAGAAGCACTGTAACTCTGCATTGCAGGTGTAAGCAGTGTTCCAGGGAACCCCAAGCGAACATGCATGCAAACAAAGCTACAGTAAACAGGGCTGGAAGTAGTGCATTGTACAAAAAGAAGGGGTAACAATAACAGTAAGTAACAATGCAAATATGTAGGCACTATCAACATGTACCCAGGAATACACAGCGCAGATGCCCATGGTAGAACTAATATTATGTCATAGTTATTTGTGATTTGGATTACATTGGTACTGCACACATATCTACATGCGCGAACATCTACATTGCATATTCGTTGTGGGCAACTTGACACCATTACTGTACATGTCCACCATTGCATATCACTACTTGCGTTAGCTTTCCCCCTGTGCTACCCATGTATGCAGCTATCTGTTGACAACCTTACCACCGGCATGCAATTATGTGCAGCTGTTACACTTTGGTATGTACTATGGTTGCAGATAACAATTCAGGACATTCATACAGTTACTGCAGCAGGCATGCTGGGATATACGCACAGTCATAGCAGCACACTGTACTGTTACCAACATGATACTACTAATACACTTCTATGTAGTCACCCTGTGCATCAAGAACGTGTTTACCTGTTCCCGCAATGATATTGGAGATTGCAGGAGGTGGCACAGTGTCATCATATGCACAGGGTGTGGATTAGGTATGCCTGAGTCAGCCACTGATACCACCAATTGACATGTGTGTGTATGTGTGTTGGTGAGGGGCAGCAGTACAGGGTGGGACAGTGTTGGTGCAGTGTGTGCGTGTATGTGGTCACTCTAGGTGTTAACATTTCGCATGTGTGTATGCACGCACACAGTTCCACCTCATGGCTGCCATATACAGGGGTTTGTGGACAGCCACAGACTGCACCTGGCAAGGTCATACAGAACAGTGTTTGTGGGCACGGACACGGTACCTGTGCCTGGCAGGGGTGCTATGGACCGTATCCAGTACTAAGCCAGACTGGGTACTGTTATCAGAAGCGGGAGTGTGTTGACTGGACACAGGTCCCTGTTGGGACTGTCCAGAGCCACGTGCACGTGGTCTCCTGGGGCGTTCCAATGACAGCACAGACCCAGAATTTCTGGGGCTGCTGCTGGCACTATGGGGGCGTGCGCGAGCCTGTTGTCATCCGCGCCGACTGCCAGCTGCTGCTGTTGCCGGCATATGGCCACGTCGACACCACAAACGCCCACCATTGCCCTGGCTCATGGACATCTAGTTGTGGAACTGCTGTAATATGTCCCCACAACGTCTGTCTATGACATCAGTGAAATTACGGATAGTATCCGCAATGTCACGTATACTGTCTGTCATGGCTGTGCGACATGCTCTCAAGCTCCCTCAGACCCTGTCTGGTGTACCTTTCCATACGCGACTGTGCCTGCATGACAGTCCAAAACATAGCTGAGGTTGACAGACCTCTTTGGGCATGTCGGCCAGAGGCAGTACGCCCATGGATGTTCCCACGAGAACCCATGGGCAACTGTCTGTGTGGTACCATCGGAGGACCCTGCCCATGGCTGCTGTGTGGGGACGCATGTGCCACAGGTACCACATTACCCTGGTTTATGCCCACTGTATCCTGTCCATCACCTAGGGACAATGGTGACAAAGGATGTACTGGCAGGATGACTGTGCTCAATGATGGGGTTGACAGCTGTGTACTGTCAATTGGCTGACCAATGGCAGACCCTGACACACCTTCCTGTACCATTACACAAATATCATCATTACCAGTACCCGTGGCACAAGATTCAGGTTCCCTGCTGCAGGTCACCAGAGCAGTACCAGAACCTGTGGGAGGAAGACAGGAAACACAGTTTACAGTCTCCAGACATTGTTACCAGTGATGCACTTCTACACACATGCACACATGGACACAGGCACACATGCACAAAGGCACACAGGCACACATGCACAAAGGCACACATGCAGACATGCACACGTGGACACATGCACACATGCACAGATGCACATGTGGACACATGGACACATGCACACGTGGTCACAGGCACACATGCACACGTGGACACAGGCACACATGCACACGTGGACACAGGCACACATGCACACGTGGACACAGGCACACATGCACACGTGGACACATGCACACCCCGCAGTATACACACAGAGCACTACTGAGTTACACTACTGTTACTAGCATTATCAGGACTATTATAGGTTATGTTAAACACACTCACCAGCATAGATGGCCTGCCTTGCTGTAACCCCAGACGGACCTGCAGAAATGATGAGATTAATGTCAGTGGGCACAACTGTGCCATTGATATTGCATATGATACAGTGTACAGAACAGTCAAGTGTACATATGGCATATTACCTGCACGCTCCATGTTGTGCTGCTGTGTGGAACCAGCCTCCATCATAATGCAGGTGTACTGCTGTTGCTATTCTGGGGCTGGAGCCACAACACTTAGGAGTAGCCCCTCCAGTCTGGTGAGGGGGGATGTGTGGGCACCCCACCTCCTGTGGCAACCTGTTGCATGTGGATATCTGATGCACGCTGATGGACACTTCAGATTAAATCACTGCAGTAATGTCATACCTGCTCATATGTCCTGTTATGCGTGCTAATATCATTTACCCTACGGACAAGGTCTTGCCACAGTGCAGCCCTCTCCTGCTGATTCTGACTGGAGCGGGAAAACAGGATGTCATACTCCCGCACCAGGCTCTGGTGGATCTCCTCATCTTCCGCTACAGAGTAGGCGGGATTACGCTGATGCGCCATCTCCCTGGAAGAGAACACAATCAGGATATCAGCAGACTATGTCAGCAATATATGGCACACATGCTATACATGATACTCATGTGTAGTGATATACTACTACTCCCATATGTTGCATGTGTGTGTGTCGTGGTGGATACACAGGTACATGGCCAGATATCAGTGCTCAGCCAACACCTGTGCAACAATACCTGCCACATTCCACACAACATAGTAGCATGCCCCATCGGTCAGCACACACTGACAGGTCCAATGCACAACCTCACTCTGGGGGTTCATCCCAAGGTACTGTATGTGGGACACCATCCACTACTGTGATGTGGACAGAAGTTACTCGGCCTGGATATACATATCCCACCACCACCACCACCACCAGCACAGTAGACTACTTTGATATGTATGTGATTAGACAGTTATTCACTTGCTGGGACTGAGATGGTATCCATGCAGCACACTGGACCAGTGGAAGCCACAACCCACACTGCTGACCTCTTTGCAAATGCTTACCACGGACATGCCACAGATTGCATGGAACTTGCACACACATTTCTAACCCAGACCCTATGCACAAAGGTTAAGCATCCTGTCCGGTGGACCCCAGACAGAGGCAGATTGTATAACAATAGCAGGAGGCTACTGCAGGACAGAGCACATTCACATTAAGGGAAGGCATCTGTGGTCAGCACTGGTACTACGCTACGGTCTGTCATAACAATGGCCACGGCCTACTCTGGGAGGGAAATGGCCACAAACACTATGGATGACCACAAGTCCTTCTTCAGTTATGTTACACATATGGACCACCTGCCTCAGATATGCTCTGTGTTAATACACACCAACTTAACATTCACCAAACACACGGATATTGGCAACAGTCTTGCAGACAGGTTCGGTGCACGTATCCCCCTTCCTTCTCCCCCACCAGTTGAAATATTTATCACAGCTGTATGTAACCTCCCTATCATCTCACATGTCCAGGTGAGGGCCGCCCTCAGCAGAGCAGAACACACAGCATCACTGTGACCTCATGGTATCCCTGGATGTGTGCTACCTGCACTCCGAAAGGACATACAACCGCATATAACACTGATAATTTATCTTGGCCGTACTACAGGATATGTACCTGGACAGTGGCATACAGCGACAGTGGTCCCACACCACTAAGGAGGCACCTTGACTGACCCTGGGAACTACCACATCATATGCATAACCGGCCTGGTCTGCTAAGCTATGGAATTATGCAGTATGGGATGCATATGCAGTGATATCGGGTACCTGCAGACACTTGTTCCCAGCCAGTGTGCCTTTGTGATGGGCTGATCCTGCCTTTTGAACCTGGCTGACCTTTCAGAGCAGTCACTACAGCCATTGCTGGGGGCAACGTACAGACAACTGCTGCCAGGATCATGGCCTAAGACTGATTGACATGTAATGTATGGTCATCCCTTTTGGTGGAACTACGTACACACAACATATCACATGGACATACCTATAGATACAGACCTATGACACATTTGGAGGGTTCACAGTATGCACACTATTAACCCGCTACTTTGCATTACCTGTGTTTGTCACAGCTGGTTGCATTACCACTGCTTCTGCTTGCTGCTGCTACTGTCACTGCTGACAGCTTAGGGTCACAGAGTCACAGTGTATAATTTTTTTTTTGTTCTCTCTCTCTCACTTTTCTCTCTCCCTCTGTCTGCTTCCAGACAGTGCAATGAATGTATTGCATGTGTGGAGTGTTAGTACTGGATGCTTTTGTAGGTATCTGCATAGGTCCATGTGATGGCCTCTGCACCAATTGTAAGCCAGCATTTGCTAATTGCATACAGCCAGTTGTGTACTGATTGCAGTTCTCACTGTGATTTCAGGTCAGTGCTATAAAAGGGTATGTGGGATAGGCGTTGCCCTTTCAGATTGTAAGGCGGGGACCATGCTGGTATGCTGTGGACAGTGTTCTGTGAGTGTAAAGGTTAGTATCTCTCTCATGATTCAGGCTGTGTTGTAGATTCACATTTCTCCATTCCTCTCTCATGTTCCCTGTAGTAAGTGTGTATGCACAATGACTCCTACAACTATATATAGATATATATATATATATATATATATATATATATATATATATATGTACATATACATACATTTATATATGTACTTTAACTGACATTATTACCTACAAGCTACCAACTAGCATGGCTGTTTGTGTTCACACAGTACTATTGTGGGAATCCAGTAGTTTTGACAGTAATTCTACATGACATGCTTTGGGTACTACACATCCTATATTCCCTTTACATTCATCCCTACTATTATATGTTATATTTATTTTAGCACAATGTTCTTGTATAAGAGTCATGGCTTAGTGGTAGGTCATACAGACTAGTGTTTCCAAGGTCCTGGGTTCGGGACTGACATTGGGATTTTATTTTGCTTTTGAACTAAGTACAGGACCTGTCAATCAAAGTGACTAAGGCACTTTTAAGCAGTTGTAACCGGGTTAGCGCTGGTTTGCATGGAGCTCACGCATGCACACTGGCGTTTAGCTCTGCGCACACATGCGCACACCTGCTTACAACCGCTTAACAGTGCTTACTCTGGCGCACACCCGCGCTATTTTCTTTGAAAGAAATGAAAATGGGGAGACAGGAAAGTGGTGAAAAAGGGGACACAAAGAGGGTAAGAGAGTAGGGAAACAAGCTTGGGATTTGCAGGAGGGAATGTAGGTGAGGCCCATAGCTGCCCATTTCTTCATCAGCAACAGCTGTGCATATGTATGTAATTTGGTGTGACATTTGAAACCTTCCACCCCTGAGAGAGGTGTCAGGACAACAATAATACTTGTTGTACAGCCAATTGTAATTGATAGATTCCATGTCCAACAGACATGTGTGCGGAATGGGCAGCTATGTATGGAGCGTAATTTTTTTTGTGCATACAGAGTGCCCTTTTTTTTTTTTTTTTCAGGTGAGAGTGGTATGTCAGGTGAAGGAAGTCGGTACAGCTGGGGAGGTAGGTTGGGTAGGTAAACAGACAAGACAAACAAGACGCATACAGGGGCGGTGTATGACACATGTGGGGGGGTTACACAATTGACGGGGACGGAGGTTTGGATATCCAGAGCCCATGAGCCCACAGATGGCAACAGTGGAACTGATATCCCCACCCATGGGCAGTTGCCACTGTTCCTTCACTGCCCAGGACGGGGCTGTGCTGGGGGCTGTGTAGGCCGGGCAACAGGCATGCCCATTAGTTGTGCCACCTGTGCCTCAAGCTGGCATAGGGGCTCGAGAACAGAGCCCCGATTCTCCCTACGCACCACAGTCCGGACGCTACGGAGGGTGAGTGGTGGTTCTCCTCCGGCCACACTTGCAGAGGGGGGGCAAGCCCCATCCCCTGCAGCGCTTCCACCCGCAGGTGGCACAGGGCCACCGGAGGAGGGTCCGGACTTGGCACTAGTGCCAGGTGCACTCGCCAGCTGAGGTGGGAGAGGTGGGTCCGCTGGAACCCGCCTTCCCTGTCGTCCTATGTTTTGCATTATGTCATGACAGTTTGGGTTAGTGACATATAATACCATTCACAATTAGTTGTAACAGCATGCATTAGTATTCCCATTAACCAAACACCCAGATATTCACTCCATTGAACAGCATGCATAACACATGCATAATTTGAACAGCAATACACCGTCCAACAACATGCAGGGTTAATTGATGGCAACAGGCCATCAGGTTTGGATGTATGAACAGGGCAGATGCATCAATGGACATGCAAATATATATGACCCAACAGGACAAACGTCCAGGGGTGTTAATTGTGATTGCACATACCATTTTCACGTGGAATGGGTTATATGTGGTTATAGGGTGGGGTGAAGAAAATAATATTAACACCTTCAAATACCAATACATATGCTGTACATTTCTAATAGCTACAGATATATACACACTACTGTTCTAACTACAGTTTCCTATATGATAACTATTTCAACTTGGTGATAGGACTGTTACTGCAACATCAATATACATTTTATTGTTCTTCATACACATTCATATCTAGCTTTGTTCAGCTACATCATCCTGCTACATTTGCTTTATATAGCTGTAGACAAGTGTAGATGTTTGGTATATCAGACAATCATCCTATCTGCATACTGCAGACTGAGAGCAACATATCCAGATTTTGGGATACACATTACAGATGCAGCAACACTTTGAACAGATTTCGCTGTTTGGTTTTGATTCTCACATGCATTTCATTCTGTCTTGACTGCAGTATACTTTATTCAGGGGTTATTACTACTGTATTGCTGGATTCATGACACTTTCTCACACTCTCTCACTTGCTTTCATTTTACTATTCGGGATGGTACTTACTTCTAGGCTTTATTGACATGTTTTACCTGTAGTTATTACAATCCTTTCCAGCAGTCTCACTTCTGTCATGTTTCAGTATTTCAACAGGGATATATTTCACACATGTGATTTCATCATCTTCTGCAGCTATACTTTTCAGCCTGCTGCAGGTTGTGTACTATTTTCTTACAGGTGGGGCATTTTTATTTCAGAATTTATGTCAGACATTTTCATTTTTCGGTTTAACTTACAGGCTGAAACACACTTTTGTAATCAAGCAATACTTGCAGACACTTTCACACTGTTACTTGCACATTTTATTCCTTAGTGACTACAATGCACTTTTTTGCTGACTGTCATACTTTTATATTTCTTTACAGTTACTGGTAGTGGATTACTGACCTGCCTGGTGGCGCAACCGCACCAGCCTATCGCCATAGGCTCTGCGGTTCGCAGAACGGACACCTGCAGCTGTAATATAAATGAAGTAATATTGGAATACACATCTCCATATCAGCTAGTTTAATTTCTTACATACATAATTAAATGTAACTTACTCAGTAGTGGGGCATTGGGCATTTGCCGGGCCTCCTGGATCCAAAGGTTCAGTTGGTCCTGCTTGCGTCTCTTCAGGTCCGCATGGTGGTGACGGACCTGCTCACCAGTCCTTGGAATCCCTGTGGTACTGGTGAGATCATGAGCCAACCGGTCCCACGCCTCAGCCCTGTATGCTCCCCAGAGGACCTGGCCCTGCATGAGTTGGGCCTCATGATTGTGGACTAGGAGCCAGACCATGTACCTGGACTCCTCAACGTCCCACCTCTGTGCTCGAAAGCAACTACCCTCTCCTACTCCTGTCATTCTGCCTACAGTTCAGTTCTACAATCGTTTATGCTGTGTATTCCCGCCTATGGGGCTTATATAGTCCATTTTTCCCACACATACCTGTGATTGGCCATTTTGGTATTGTATCAACTTCAGTAAACCTGCATTGTCATGCTCCAGTTTGTATTCATTCCTATATATTAGCTATTATTGCATTTCTAGGTACTGCTATCATGGCTTAGTGGTTTGGTACCTTGACCATGGTGTACAGTATCCTGGGTTCGAACCTGGCCACTGCTTTTTATTTTTCATGACTGTCTAGACATGCTGAGGGGTGTGTCTGTGTAAAGGCAGTTTTGATATGGCTTGCTCAATGTTGCCCGTCGGTTAGCTTGTGTGCATGGTGCGCAGCTCCGCGCAAACAGGGTACGCTGGTTTAAGCCTCATTTGGCTATCGGCACGCATATTACGCTCAGCTCAGCTAGGGGCACTTAGATTCAGCGTGTTAAACCACTGCTCAGCTACGGGCACTCATTTTGCACCAGTTAAACCACTGCTCACGTACGGGCAGATGCACTCATCCTGTTAAACTGTAGCTCAGCTATGGGCACATCTGGCATTTTTTATTCTTTTGTTACCTCACATTTCTTCAATATAAATGGGCTATTTCATTACATTTTACATAAAACGTGGTTTTATGTGTACATATTTGTCAGGGACTTATTTCGTGCTTATTTTGCTAAAAATAAAAATTGGTGTTGTGGGGGCTCGAACCATGAATGCCTGCTCTTCAGCCAACATCTCTACCGCTACGCTATTGCTTCCTGGCTTACTTTGCATATTTAGTTCTTATATGCTTTCCCACTGACTGCTAACTGTAGCTGCGCTACGGGCATGCCCGCGCAAACAAGCGCACTCATGGTTAAACATTTTTACAATTTAAAGAAAATATATAACATGTTTATTTATATGTTTTCTGTTCATAGTCTGTGGGGGCATGTGTTGTGTTGTGTTTATTCACATTTCTGTGGACTCTGTCGTGGGTGTTTACTTTGGGCACTTTTCCTCTTCTGGGGGCGTGTCCGCTTAGAGGGCTCGGCCTATGGACATGCCCCCTACTGTCTTCCATGGACCGTGTTAGCCTTAGGTGTGATTCAGCATGCTGTCATGAATATGCAAAGCATGCTGACATCACTCCGTTTAACTGCAGCCTCCGTGTATGAGTTATAACTCTTACACGGAGGCTTCGTGAATCCTGCCCATTATCTTTCTGAAATTAATGACATCCAACAAAGTAATCTGGAAGCTCCTTTCACAACTCAAGAAATACTAATGGTAATTAGTAAATTAAAAAAATGGTAAATCTTCAGGTCCAAATGGCTTTGTATTAGAATTCTACAAATCATTTGATCATATATTAATAAAAATACTTATAAATATATACAACTATATAAGGAAACATGGCATTACGGATCTATATTTAAATAACTCAAAAACAATTTTCATTACAAAAAAAAACAATTTGGAAAGGAGGAGTCCCTCACATTATAGACCAATAACTCTTATTAACGTGGACATCAACATTTATGCTGCACTACTTGCAGAAAGATTGAAAAAGGTTTTGCTTTATATAACATCCCTGGAGCAATCAGGCTTCATGAGTGACAGACTAACATGGGACAATACTCTTACATTAGATGTGGTGATCCACTTTACCAAGCAGGAAATAACCCAAAGCATGCTCTTGTACTTGATGTAAGTAAAGCCTTCAATAGGATGAATTTAGAATTTTTTTTCAAGGTATTGCCTTTCTTTAACATACCAGCGAGTTATATAGACATAATTCAACTACTTTATAAAAACTCCTACATGACCCTGTGTATAAATAAAACCAACTCTAAACCAATAAAAATATTAAATGGAACTAGACAAGGTTTCCCCCATCTCCATACTTACTTAATTTATATATAGAAGCCCTTTTTTATACTTGAATCAGAAAACCTACCATCATATACCAAAAATAATAACTACTACACTAACCTTGACCACTTTCGCTGATGATCTGAACATATACTTTGAACTCCCAAATACGGATTTAAGCAAGGTTATTTCATCTGTAAACAAATTTTCTAAGATATCAAATTATAAATGAAAACCAGCAGTGTCTCTTATATTTCTGAGAAATCCAGTTGGTCACAAAGAAAACTATTTTCCAGAAACAGATATAAAAATAAACTGTAATTTAAAGTACTTGGGCATAAATTTTGAAAATAATTGCAAATCATTAATGCAAAATAACTTGCTCAGAGTAAGGACAAACATAGAAAAATATATTCAAAGATGGTACAAAATTAACTTGCCTTTTTTGATAACAGTAGCAATCATAAAAATGAACATACTTCCTAAATTATATCAATTTAATACAGCAAATTTAATAATCCCCAATTTTTTTTTCAAAAACTTAGTAACGACATTAACTAAATTTCTTTGGTATCCCAAATATACTAGCATTAGTTACCAAAGCTGATATGTCCTAAAGAAAAAGGTGGAATGGGCATTCCACATTTTAAATTGTATTACGACATAATTTGCTCCAGTAGAATCGTGCAAATTTCTGACTATCATCCAAAAAGGATAGACTGGACCCTAGCATGGACTACAATATGGTATGAGCACATTCAACAATTAAAAATAAATCCAAGAGCCCTTCCATTTATTAAACAAGAAAACCTTAAACATATTAAAGTACATACCCTACTTAGAAATAAAATAATCACATTTATAAAAACTACTGGAATCAATAAATGTAACTAATTCTCTAATTTTACTTATGATCAATAAGAAATTGATTAATCTAAATAACTACTCAAAAATTAGAAATTGAACCTGTGGGATATACTAAAACAGAAATAACAATATTAACAAAAGCTATACAATAATAATAAGACAAATAAGAGAATTTATACCCTCTATAGTGAAAGACTTGATATTTAATGAAGAATTAAAGTTAGGAGACGCTGTTGAAGCTTTTATTATTGAAGAGAAAAATTATACCAAAAGTGTATTAGCTGATAACTAACATCAAATATCATTCATCCTTGATATACTCAAAATATTGGATCAAAGAAACCGAAAGTTTCTCTGAAGAACAAAAGTCCAACATGATCAAAAATACTCTCAAACTTACACCTTTCAAAAAATGTATTTATACACAATTAATGATTAATAACAGTGACTACCTAACCCCAACTAAATTAAAAAAAACTATAAGCTGGAAATTTCCCCAATGTGGCAATACTGTTTAACTTCAAATGCTGATTTATTACATATATTTTGGAGCTGCAAAATGTTCTTATAAATTATGGTATTCTCTTAGAGTTCACTTAGAAAAGATAGGATATGAGAAAACAACCCCCTCCTGGGGATTTGGAATTTTAAATATCAACTTGGCTACACTATTTGACCAGAAATTACATGTTCTAATCACACTTTGTGCTCTAGTCAAATTATCTATCACACAGAAT
Organism: Protopterus annectens; assembly: GCF_019279795.1. Lineage (NCBI taxonomy): Eukaryota > Metazoa > Chordata > Ceratodontiformes > Protopteridae > Protopterus > Protopterus annectens. The sequence continues at coordinate 1,885,625,330 of NC_056733.1, read as the reverse complement.
TGGTTAGCCCCAGTGCAAATGTCCTGGACTGGATTAAAAAATATGGCAATCAAATACATAACTTATCATAAATGAATTACTAATTACTGGAAGAAACTATTTTACTTAGAATACGGGGGGTCTTCTTCCTGACCACATCCTAAAGGATTAAGTTTTGCATGAACTCATGACTAGTACCAAATAAAATTTTGACTAGTAGCTTTAGTAATTAAGCATAACATAGATATGTGTATGGATGACTTCAATGGGATAGTAATTCTTAACTTGCAGATATTAGATGGTATATCTTCTAATTAAATTCTTTGTAGCATTGCATGTACATAGTGTTCATAGTTGTTTTTCTATTTTTTGTATTTTGGTTTTAATGTCTGGTGTCATGCTCTGTATTTTTCATATTTTGTAAAACTCCATTTGATACACAAATTGTGAACTGTCTTGGTTATTGAAGTGTGTTAAAAACAAATACAAATTATATTTGAAAAAAAAAATAAAACAAAGTTTGAGAACATCCTGGCAATGTAGCAGATATTCTCTCTTTTAAGTGTATTTAGGGGGAAAACAGACAGCTGGAAACATTAGCTGAAGTTAATCTGAGTAGCCATCTTGGGCATGAAAGCAGGTATTGTCTTAAGTGATACACTGTGTGGGTAAAAGAAGAAAGGGATATTAAGACCACCAGGACCTGGGGCTCTCAATCTCTCTTTGTGGAAGTAATGGCTACTAAAAAACTTCCACGACAAAAACTTGAGGTTGGCTGAAGCAGCTGGTTCAAAAGGGGGTCTATTTAGAAACTCAAGCACAAAACTGAGGTCCAAGCTGGAGCTGGTCTGGTTAGTGGAGGCCCAGAATGAAAAATTAATTTGAGTACGCGTTTAATAAAGGGTGAGCTGCTAACAAGTGGCTTAAAAACCCTTCATGAAAACATGAAACTGTTGCCAAGTGGACTTTAATTGAGGAGTAACTAGCTCATTTCTTATTCAACTGGGATAGATGAGTTAAAACCCGATCCAGTGATGCAGAAATGGGTGAAAAGAGTTTGCTTGAATCTCATTCTGAAAGTTTTTTTTTCCATTTTCCCTTATAAGTCCTTCTAGATGAAACTGTCTGTGAGGCTGTAATTAGCTCAACAACATCCAGGAGGAAACGAACGTTACTGGACATTACTGGAACAAGAGACCCAAGTAGAAAGATGTAAGCACTGAATGTCAGGGTCAGGATGTCCAATAGGAAAATGAGTTTCTCTTTCATGTGAGGTCGTAGCAAGGAGAACTGGCTGGTGAGGCCAGAAGGAAACTATGACAATGAGTTGACCCCTGCAACTCTTGGCTTTCTGTAATAGTCTTGGTATCATGGTTGGTGGAGAATAAGCATACAGGAGACCTGGGAGCCAATTATGGGAAAATATGTCTCTGGGTGGCTGTTCTTCCTGAGGAACTATGCTGACGAATTAGGGGCATTTGGTGGTGAATGAAGTTAAGTCATACATGGGTATCCCCCACTTCATAAATACACTACATGATGACTTAATGTTCAGGAACCACTTGTGGGGCAGCAGGATGTGCCTGCTGAGCTTGTCTGCAGTCATACTGGAAGTCCCGTGTATGTGTGTTGTAATTACAAAATGTTAGGAGGTCAGGGGATAAGTTCTGGTTCCTTCTTGCTTGTTCAGGTATCACAAAACTGGCATGAATTAGTTGTATGGCAGTTGCACCTTGGGGAGCTTGTCCAGAAATGCCTGCAATGCTAGGTGGACAGCTTGCATCTTGACAACACTGATGTGCAGGGAAACCTCCTCTGCAGTCCACAGTCCTTGAACCATCATATCCATATGATGCTCCATGGGCAGACGCATCCATGGTGACTGTTGTGAACTCTAAGGGCTTGGTGGGATCCTCTAGAAAGTTTGCAGAGGTTCAACCTCCATGTTAAGCTACATCTGATCATTCCCATTGTATAGGAAGAGTCCACTATAAAAGCCTTTTTTTTTAAATAAGAAACATTTTTATTAAATTATCATGTATGAGATTTGATGAACACACACACACACACACACACACACACACACACACACACACACACACACACACACACACACACATCTGGGAAAGCCTGGTACAAATTTACTAGCTATGCTTCCTTCTGCCCAGACTATAAGGTAGTTACTGCCACCAGACACTCCAACGCCAGCTACTCTAAGGCTCTTACAAGTTTACCCAATTATACTGTGTGAAATTAATATTAATACCAATTGGAATGTTTTGAACAATGCAGTAATGCTTTCAGGAGTGCCCACGGAGTCACCAAATTGATGTAAGTAATATGAAGGTTAAAATATCCTCTAAAGGACAAGCCAGAATGTAAAGTTTAAATATATTTAATAATACATAATAAAAGAACATGAAAATATGGACTATTTACAACAAACACCAGAGTTTCAATCACAGGAAATATTAAAATAACACAGATGTACTGATTCAAACAGATGCAGAAAAACAGTACTTAACTAATCTCACTATATTTTCCTGACTGATCTAAAACATTACTATTCCCTAGTTCACTTACTAGAGCAAGGTAAGATGAAGTGAGTGAGAAATCCTTCTATGTCAGGATCCAAGAAACAGACTGCCCTGAGACTTCAGTCTCATCTAGTATTAAAAAAAATATTATTTCAGTGATGGATTACAGAATGATGTTGCATACATCTGGTCATCTGACTTCTGATTCCCATGCTATCTACTTGGCTAGAAGCTGCCAGGATTTAGTATATAGGTATCAATAGTACACACACATAGAGCTTTGCCAAGATCTGTTGCAGCTTCTGGAAGTCATAAAACAATTTCAAACTTCTACCCTTCCAGAGTAGCAATTAATTCACTGCTAAAGCGAATACAGAAGGCTTCCTAGTTCTGGTTTTCACAGACATTTTGTCTCTGGTTACAATCAGAACTGTAAGATGCAATCTTTATGGCCTAAATTAGTAATAAGTAATTTAATTTCTTACTTTTTTTTCAACGTTAGCTGAAATGAGATTAACCTTTTCTCTTCTAGTATCGCCTGTTAAAACATATACATTTAATCAGCTGCAATACAGTCGAGACCCACTGTTGGTACATTTTTAACAAGAGCAGCCTGACAAATACATTTTTCAACACAAACATCTTTACAAATCAGTTTGATATACAAATGACATATAATTCTTTACAAAATTCCAGCTAGTTGTGTTGGCATATGTTGCACATCCACTACTGTACTTCTCCTGGCATAGCTGGTAGTACCTCATATAGTCATAATCTGTTAAAAATATGGGAAAAAATGGAAAAAGTTTTGATTATTTGTGTTGATATACTTCATCAGTGTTTTGTTTATTTTAACCAGGTCTGTGTGCAGCTGCTTTATACTTTCCTCTAGGTTACTGGAAGTTGTGTCTGAAACTTCGCTGCTTCTTCCTCAACAATTGCAGTAGTTTTCCCAGTCTGTGTGTTATCCTCCACTTTTGTAACTGATTTTCCTCCAGATCCTTTATATTTCTGTTTTCCTAGCATCTAGGCAGTTCATGTACTAGTCAGTTACTAAAATGTACCCAGAAGTCATAAAACAGAGATGGTGCACTGGCTTTCTCAGACAAGTTTCTGTTTTCAGACAGGGAGAGCCAGAATTAAGCTGTTACTCAATGTGCAGCCATCCTGGAAGTCTGCACAATAAAATCCTTATGTTGAATCTGGCAATGGGCACCATCTGTATAGACACCACTGTGAGACCTACAACTTTGAGAATGTGAACTGCTATCGGCTGATCTTGCTGAAGTAGAGAAGCTACTTCTGTCATTAAGGATGTAATCTTTTCCTGTGGAAACACCACTAACTGTCTCCAACTATTCATATGACAATTTATGAAGATAAGGTTTTGTGAGGGCTCCAGCTGGGATGTGTCTACATTCACTGTTATTCCCAAAGATAGGCAGAGCTGGAGCAATCATCTTGCTCTCTTAAACTTGGCATCCAAACAGCATATTGCCATTGAATGGAGGATTTGTCAAAGACTACTTTGAAGCTATCTAGGAAATCTATAAGATACAACCAGGCTTGTCTTCTCATAGTTAGACCTGACCTTGCAGTTCCAGCTGCTCCATCCATATTGTTAGGTAGAAATAAGCTCCTGAGGTTGGAAATAAACAATAGCGCAGCTCGAACAGGCAAGTGAATTTATTGAAAACTCTCCGACACAACTGCGCTAGCTGCGTTATTGTTTATTTCCAACCTCAGGAGCTTATTTCTACTTGTGGGTTATCCAGTCGCATATTGTTAGGTAGATGATGCATGGATGAAGAGGGAGTGGTACTCATTGTACCCACCTGGTGCTCCAGTAGAGACTGAAGTTCCCCAGCAGGCAACTGTTTCAGATTCTTGGATACTTTCTGAAAATGAACCATACGTATCATGTTATTTAAAGCTCTGATCACAAATGTATACTCACTTCCCTAGCCTATTCATCATCCTCAGATGCTTGCTAGGTAGCTGTATGGATTGGGCATTCTCCAGAATTTCCTTCTTCATAGTTAAAATCACCATGATGGAATCATTGAGAGTCATTTTGTTTCAATATGACTTGTCTTTAAAAGTACTGAGCATCCTGACAAGTTTCCTTGAGATGGGCTTCACTACATCAAATTCCTTTCAAGCCTTGCCACAGACCATGCCCACAAGTTTATCAGGGGAGGCACTATCCGTCCTGGTGAGGAGGAGTTATAGGTCCTCCTGTAAGATCTGCTTTTTGGGCCCAAGATCTCCCCTGCCTCATCATTTCCAAATTCTCACTGGATCCTCCATAGGAGATTTTGGGGAACTCATCCTTTCAACCAGATCTGTAGCCATAGTGGGAGACTCTGAGGGGAACCCGGGTGCTCTTCCACAGGGGGCTGTAATGTGGGTCAACAGAACTAATCTGGGAAGAGTGACCTCCAGATCTCACCAGTCTTTGGCCTATAATGCCTTTGGTCATGAAGAAGTCTCGATGATGACTGACTCAAGGTCCTGACTTTGATGGTACCAAGGCTGAATTGGTTCCACTGACATAACAGGCAGAAAGCAGCTAAAAGCAGCTCCTTTCTGTACCATGCCATTTTCTGAAGTGCTTGTTATCAAAATATTCAATGTTAACAAAGTTGGAATTGGTTTCAAATAATCAAGTACTTCATTGACCACTGGCACCAAAGACTCAGAAGCCATATCCAAATCATGGATACTCAGCTCAGAGGCATTAAATGCTGAACTCTCAGACACTGAGAATGGCATTGATGCCATTGGTGCTGGCTTTCATTGAGCCAGGGTCTTAATGCAAACCACCTGGGCACTAGTAACAGTCAGCACAGAAGGGTATGGCATTGAAGTTACCAGGTCTGAAGCTACTGCAGCAGGAGATGTAAGGTCTGTGCTGGTTCCTTTAGTATTGAGAAAGGGTTCATACCCGAAAGCTTTGCGTTATAAAGTGATTTGTTCTCAGCATTCCTTGTGTGATTTTGGATCTTTTTGCAGTTTGTTTTTCTTCCTTTATGAATGGTACCACAACTGGGCCTGGAGGAGTAACAGAAGCAGGGATGGTCTACGGAACATCTCAGCATGCTGTAAGGACCATCACGGCCAACACTATACAATAATGAAGTAGGGGCTTGACCAAGGCCATTATCATATACTCCCAATCAATCTGGGTTAGACTTCAGTGGGATTATGGGACCCGACTGAAGCCACCGAGGGAGGTCTGGAGGAAACCAATATTGAGAGCACACTCTCTGAGGAGAAACTAACAGTAAGCCTTCTACATGTGGAGCCTTCAGCAAGGCCTGAAGACTCCTGCCCATGGGAAGAAGGCTTAGCCATTTCACTATGCACCATTGGAGAAGAAACCCATGGGGTTTTAACTGGGATAGTATTTTCCAAAACTGACTCATCATTATTCTTTTTTTCTTTCTTTCTTTTTTTTTCCAACACAGGCACCGAGAAAGACACTGTCAGTCTGGTGTCCACAAGGATTATGCCTTTTGCTACAAACTATCATAGATTCATAGATTAGTACTAAGCTAACTGCCCTTGCAAGCCATTTTAAGCCTAGCCAATTATCCCTTGTGAGACTCAAACCCTGCATCTTGTGTTTGTAAGGCAAACACCTTAACCATTAGGCCACCCTCTCAACTCCCCACCTGTTTCTTTTTCCCCACTAGGGTCCTGGAGCTGAAGTTATTATACAGGAACAGTATCTGGAAAAGTAAGACACCCTTAATTTATTTATTTATTTATTTCAGTTTGATTACCGGGGAAGTCCACTGGGCCAGAAAGTGCCCATTTTCAGTGGAGGCCCGGGGAGAAAAGCTTAAGCAAACTAAACGTAAGTCATATGGTTCCTGTGGTGGAAATTTGCGACTGCAAGACTTGCACTTTTTGAATGCTGGCTTTTCCTCCTAATATATGAAGCTCAGCTGCTAAACACAAAAAAATCACTGTAACTGCAAACAAGCAATGATAATAATAAGCAATTCTGCACTAAGGAATGCATTAATCTGCCACATGACGTGAAACAAATAGAAAAAAGAATTAATGAAGGTGGGCCAGCAGACAAAGAAATGACTGGACAGGGAAGGGGATGATAGACAAGATAGATAGAGAGAAAAGAAGGAGAAAAAAGTACTTAGAAAAGTACTCAGGATGCTTGAAAAGACTACTAGTGCCCAACAATATTGACAGACACAACAAAGAATGCAAAACATTGATTTATCTGCAACAAAAGGCTAAGAATAACACTCCCAAATGTATGAAATGTTCTAAATACTGTCTAAATGGCTACAGCAAGAGTTGGATATGACAAAAGCAGCACAGAATTATGGGTAGGGAGGTGTATAAGCTGTGAGGAGTTTGTTGTCATTGCTACAGGGTGCAAAAGGCACTGTCTTAAATTCCAGTGTCCAGACAGGATCTGAGAAGTGAGAATTATCCAAAAAATTAAGAATCTGATGAGAAAGTGCTATATTAAAAGCTATGAAAATTGTTATTTTGCAATTCTGGTATACAAAAATAATCAACTGCAAGGACTCAATCACCCACCAACTCAAAAACTGACAAAAGTCTGAAAATCAGACTGCCTACTTAACTACAATGATGATGTCTAAGAATTAACATAAAACATAAGACATCAGCAAAGAGAAAAGTACTATTGGGGTAGGAAATACAGAAGACTACTAGACTTAAAGGTTGAATGCAAAGAATCCCTAAAAAAACATGAAATCTAGAGCCTGAAGCTGTAGCTGCTGGCAAAACATGAAAACCAAAATCCCGTAGAGTTCATGGAAAATAAAGTAGGCTGCACAGAAGAAATCATAAACATCTGTACAAGCAGTTTCAGTGTTTAGCTACCAGAAGTGTGAAATGAGTCCTTTAGCATGAAAATAGCCTGTGAAAACTGTGAAAATCAGCAGATGCAGAAAGACTCCTGAACCTGCCTCTCTGAATGAAGATGTGCAACTAGAACAGTCACAGACACAATACCGTATATCCACTGCAAATACTCTCAGTAAATTCTCCAGATTTGGCAGACCACTGAAGAAATAACACAGATATATAGACTGTTTCAGGGTACAGGACTTTAAGGACTAAAAATGTATTAAACATTCCTGAATAGTTTGATTTTGATGCAAACAGTCCATTATATTATGTGCGTAATTTAATGTTAAGGATAATTTTAGAGGATTGCTGTAACGCACTGTATCCTCATAGATGTATATATATTTTCTCACAGAGGGCTCTACCATATGGGGTATATGCCTTTAAATACTAATGTGCCTGCTAAAGTAGTTAGCATGTCATGGTATACAGAAGTTCCAGAGAACTCATTCTGCGCTAGAGACTTCATGGAATTCAGACTACATACTCTTTTCCTGTTATTAAACATCCTAACAAGACATTAGACAGTCCTCAATGACTGAGCCTAGACTAAGATACACTTCTTTGGTAATTACAACTTAGCACATTTTTAAGCAAAGTTTTGCATTCGGGATGTCTACATGCTCAGACAATACATGCTGGGAAATAACGGGCCGAGTAGATATATGGTCACATTCCCGGAGTTCTCTGATTTGTGGCCTAGGAAGCAGTTACAGACAAATCAAGTAAGAATACAGATCTGGCACATAATTAAAACAAAAATTATGTACTCCCCATAATAATAGTTCTGTGTTGTCTGTTTCCATTCTTCCTCAACATATGGGTCTCAGATCTAATCGATCAGATGTCAGATACTTCTAGACTTGTGAATTCTCAGCTCAGACTCCTCCTCTTACCCATAATCCCCTTTTGTCCCCAAGATTACATCAGATTGAGTTTGCTGCCAACCCCATGACACAGTCATGGCTGAAAATACTGAAGAAAATAAAATAATGTAGTTCATAAAGGTGTGCCTGAAATAGAGCACTGCTCTTTAGCTGTAAAAGTGCAATACCTGGACAAGAACAGGTTACATTGCAATATCAGAAACACACTGCTAATGATCTCTCATGAAATGGAAGGGGGCTGGAAGGAGGGGAGTTGAGGAAGGATGGAAACAAACAACATAGATCTATCATTATGGTGTGTACATAACTTTCATATCTGATATTGTCTGTTCCATCCTTTCCTCAACAGATGGGACAGAGTCCCTAGTTACTCAGCTCTCTGGATGGTCTCATGGAAGGATATTCCAGAGGATGGATGAGCCAAAAGCTACCCTGTTCCTGGATAGCAGATCCAGCTTATAATGAAAAATGAAGGTATGAATGTTAGACCAGGTGGCGGCAGTGCAAACATCAATTGAGGCCCATCAAAAGAAGGCCATAAAGGCTGAGAGATATCTAGTAGAATGAGCCTTGGCAGGTGTGTGTAGAGTCAAGCTTTTTTCCTTAAATGCAGTCAGCTACCCATTTAGCTAAGGATACTTTCAAAACATCTTGACCCATATTAACTCGAAAAAGCAGACAAAAAGCTGATCTGCTTTTCTGAATGTTTTAGTCCGGTGGAGATAAAACATAGTTGACAGGACATGTCCAACTGATGAAGCATATATTCGGCTTTATTAGAGAAATTTTGAAAGAAAACCATTAAGTTGATGCACTGTTAAGAGATATCTCAATAGCCACTTTGGGTATGAAAGATGGATTAGTCCATAAAGATGCCTCATCCTTGTGAAAGATAATGTATGGAGAATTAAACAACAGAGCTTGCAGTTCAGACTCAAACTTCATGTCCTCCCTGGAAACAGGTTCAAAGTGTGCTTGGGTGAAACATTGGAGAAAAATTGTCATATCCCAAAGTGGGGTGGGATCCCTAAGTGGTGGTCTAAGCAGGAAGGTACCTCTCAAAAAAGCTTTACTTAGCTTCTGAGATGTTAAGGTAGAATGGTTTTCTCCAACATAAAAGTTTGAAATGGCTGCTAGCTGAACTTTAATACCAGAATAATTTGCCCCGTGATATTAAATTTTTGCTAGGAAATCCAGAACCACTGGAATAGGAGGTGAAAACCAACCCAAATTAATTTGAAGAGCCTATATAGAAAATCTTTTTCACTTACTCTTATATAGTTTTCTGGTAGATGGCCTCCAGGAAGAAGTGAGAATGTGGATAACTTAAAAGAAAAGTCTGCACTGACTAGCCATCATGGAAATGCAGAAACCCGGTGGTTAACCTGAGGGCTCTAATGCTTGAGTGAGGCATGATGGATGAGTGAGTAAGATCCAGATCAGGGACCAGCACCCAAGGCAGGTGTATCAAGTGAGGCCAGTGGAGGGGGAACCACACCTGTCAAAGGCATCAGGGGACCTTGATCTTCCTTTGCAGAGGTTTCTGTAAGACTTTGGGGATTAGCAGGGAAGAAGGAAAGGCATGGAGGATACCAAGGACCAGATGTGCATTACAGCATGCCTTGGTGACTCCCCATCTGGTGGGATCAGGGCAAAGAAACTGCTGTATCTGGTGTTGATGGGAGAGGCTAAAAGATCACAGCATGTTTTCCCTAAATGGTGAAAAATGTGTTTTGCTACTGTTGGAATAAGAGACAACTCACGCAGAATTGAACTGTTCAACCTGTCTACTAGAATTGTGGACTTCCCTGGTATGTGGACTGCTATCAGAAAGTGGTTGGATGATATTGCCCATTGCCAGACTCTCTTGGCTTCTCAACATGATAGATAGGACCATGTTCCCCTTGCTTATTGATGTACCAGAATACTGAAATGTTTGCTAGATAAAGATCAACCCTAGAGGAAAGACATCCTGAAAAGCCTGCAATGCTAGAAGGACTGCCCTCCACTCTAAGACACTGATGTGAAGTTTGGCCTAAGAGGAAAGCCATATGCCTTGGAGTGCCCTTCTCATGTAATGCCCCCCCCCATCTGGGAAGGATCCGTGGTCACTGTGGATTTGGGAGGGTGAGGGACAAAGTGTCAACCCTAAAAAACTTCAGGAGATTATATCCATTACTTTACATGAGTCCTGCAAAAGTTTGTCAAATAAATCCAAAACCTCATAGGTTGATACCTAATGGACCACTGAATTGCTAGTGTTCACTGAAGAACTCTCATGTAATAAGGTAATGGAAGTTGCCATCGACCCCAAAAGTTGAAGGGCTAATCTGGCCTGTGGAATTTGACAGCACAGAAACTGTAGGGTTTAGTTTCTCAGAGTGAACAGTCTGCTTAGCTTCAGTCTTGATATCTGTGTTGTGGTACCTACATAGGTTCGTAGGTATGTACTAGGCTAATGGCCCTGGAGCCTTTACAAGCCTAGCCCATAGAAGTGCCCTGACATCATGCCACCTGACGGTAGTTCCCAGTGCCTCTATCAAGTAGAGCCACTGGAGTGATCCCCAGGGTGAACTTTCTATTTCCCATCCACTCATGAAGATTTCTCTTGAAGAGGGCCAGTGAGGTGCCCTGCTTGACACATCTAGAAAGTCTATTCCAGAGCACGGGCAGTCTCTGGGTTATGAACCTGTCCCTCCAATATCTTCTGTTGATTCTGGTAATGAGGTTGAGGTCTCTGGAGCATGTGGTGTGGAGGGATGGGGATTTCTTTAGATGTAGCATTTGTAACAGTGCTGGGACAGACATGGCTTTGTAAGTCAAGCAGAGATCGCCTCTTAGCAGATGATATTGAGACAGAGAATAGCTGAAGCTTTTTGAGTCTTTCCATGTAGGACATGTGTTGCTGTGAATATCTGTTAACACTACCTATTTGTACACATATTCAGGATTACTTGTCTGTAAATATTCACACATCTTAGTATCACTCCCTGGATTCAAACCGTGGTCTGTGTGTGCAAAAATGAACACAGATCTATTTCTCAACACACTGAGCTACTGGGGAACTGCTATGAACTCTTAAGGTCTGTACCGGAGAATAACACAATTTCTCGTGAATCACCATTATGCCCAGTAGTGAGCAAAGATGGAGCAGATAATCCCTGACCCAGACTGGTAGGGGTGGTGAAGAGCTAGTCATCCAAGCAGAAAACACATGGAACCCTTGCAGATTGAGGTGGGCTACAACCACTGCCATACACTTGGTGAACACTTGGGAGGCTGTGGTGAGACCAAAGGGCAGTGCTCTGAATGTGAAGTGACTGGTTCTCAGCCAGAAGAGAAGAAACCACCTTGACTGCCTGTCCATTCTTTTTTTTTTTTCAATAATTTTTATTTTTACATTAATAAATGTCACAAATAAAACACATCTTACAACATGACCGTGTGCATATATATATATATATATATATATATATATATATATATATATATATATACATACACATACATACATACACACACACACACATATATATATATATATATATATATATATATATATATACATACATACATACACACATATATACATACATACACATATATACATATGTTATACATTGATGTCAAATACCACAGGATATAGGTCATACAACATATCTATTTACACTATGTACATAGATGCTTTCATTGTTAATTCCACAATTATATAGGCAGTATATACATTCGTAATATCCAAGTTATTATTTAATATCTGAACTTGTATGTGTTCTTTGGTTCCATTACAGTGTATTTCTAAGTTGCTGTGTGATGAATTATGCTAATATGATGTTAAAGGTTTGTTCCCAAATTTCTCTGGATTTGACTGCCTGTCCATTCTGATGTGATGGTAGACACTTTGAAGGTATATTGAGCACATCCAATCATCCTTACTCATTAGAGGAAGGATAGACTGTATAGTGACCATCTAGAACTTCATTTGTTTGATATACTTTTTGAAGTGGCTAAAAGTCCCTGTTCCTTTTTTTGGTGAAAAAAAAAATCTTGAGTAAGTTCTGAATCCCTGCTGGTCTGGTGAGACCTCCTGGATGACTCATTTATTTAACAACTTCTTTTATTTTTATAGCTGCTGCCTTTCTTTATGAGGGTGAAACACAGAGAATATTCTTTTGTGGTGGAGATACACAAATAATGGGAATGGAAAGCCTCTTGGTTACGATTGCCTGTACCTAGACATCTGCAGTGATGGATGTTCAGGCTTCTAGATGCAGAGATATGTATCCCCTGTTGGCCTCCAGAGTACAGCAGCCATGCAACCATTCAGAAGTGCTGAAAAGGACTCCTGTAGAAAGTATCCCCTGAAGCCATGGTTTTGCAGGCCTCCTCTGCCTTGAGGGTGATGTCTGCCATTAGAATTCCACTGTCTGCCATGAGAGGTCTATCTCCAGAATGGTCAGGGAAGAAGTCTTGAGATTTCTGGAATCACAACTTTTTGCCCCCTTTCTGGTTTCTAGAGAAGGTCCACGGGGGAGGTAGAAATTTTTATTCTCATGGTAGAAAGGGTCTTTCCATCCTGTTGAGTTCTGGAAAATATGTTCTTAACCATGGGTCTGGAAAGGGTCAAATCATCATAAGGGACATTAACTAAAGATGTATAGAATGGCTCTGAAAAGTCACGCAAGCTGATCCAAGCATGCCTCCTTATGGTAATGACTGTACCTGTGGCTCTCAAAGTGCCCTCAGTTGCACTGGATATTAGATTTGTAAAGGCATTTGGTAGGATGGCCAGCAGCGAGTGCAAAGTCTTCTTGTCTTCCACAGACATGAACTCCAAGAGAGATTTGGAGAGCTGTTTCATCAAGTGTCTCTGAAACCTATGTGCCAAATAATTCAGTGAACTTAAGGAAAAGGTAGCTGAAGCATACACTTGCTTCACAAATCTATCCAAAGTCCTGGACTCTCTTTTAGGGAGGTAGACAAGTGAGCTCTCCTTACCATGCTCCTTTTTGGTGGCTGCCAAAACTACCATAGTCCACTGCTGTGCTGCTCCAGTACTACCTGTCTTTTGGAGTGACACGGTATTTATCTGGCTTTTTTTTGGTACAGGTTCCACTACTTCCAGTTCCTTCTATGCCCACCAAAAGATTAGGTCGATCATTTCATTGGTGGGAAGGACCAGCCAAGAAATAGCTGAGCCAGAGCCAAAAGCCTCAAGGAACACTGACACCTCTTAGGAGGGGGGTTTCAGAAGCCCAAACTCCCTTCTGTCTTAACAGAGCCAGGATATCCCCAGATGAGATGTTGTCAGATGGTGATCTGGGGGAATCCCTCCCCTTCATCAAAATCTGTGTCTTCTGTGAGAGACACCTGAGGGGAGTCAATGTGCCTCCTCTTATACAAACATTTCATAGGAGCTTCAGAGGTGGGATACTCCGGAGAGGACTCGGAAGACTGTTTGTAGTCCTGTATGCGGAATGTCTCAAGGCTACTTGCAACCAGTTGTCCTAATGGGACAGATTGTGAAGGATCAGAAATCAGTGCTTTCAGCTGTGAGGTAGGCAGAGTTAATGGGGGGAAGAGAAGTCTGATCCCTTGATGTGAACAAAACTTTCCCAACTGCCTTGAAAGTAGATGCTAATGGAGAACCCCAAACTAACTCAGCAGGAGACGAAGTCTTCACACCTAAATGACCAAGGAAACCAGATCGATTCCACTCTGAAATAGACACCAGATCTGAGCTAATCCCAAAGCCGGAGCAAAAGGAATGGCTCAGACAACTTTGGAGTTGAACCCCTGTCCCCGGAACCGGTACCAAAGCTTTGGTTCCAAGATTACTCCAAATCAGAGGAACTTGGAGCCAGTGGAATCAGAGAAGTTGCTGGAGTCAAAGATAATCACACCTTCAGATCTGAAGCAGACTGCTCTTGAGGGAATCTTGAATCCATAGACCCCAAAGACAGGGCAGATCGGGGTAGGAGCAACCATAGGAAGGGCTGAAGGGCCAACACTCACAGGTCCAACAGTAGCTGGATCTGACACAACCCACAGCTAAATCCGAGTCCTAAGGAACTTCCTCATCATTTTATCCACATCCACTTCTGTCAGGCTACTGGTAGATCTAACAGACCTGAGGAAGGAAGAGGTAGACAGGGGTCTAGATGACATTTGTTCCAGCCTCTCTCTTAAAGAAAGGGGGGGTGCACCCTGGGAGAGATCAACCCCAGTAAAGGTGGGGTTCTGTATCATCCTGTCATTGGACCTGAAGGAGAAGTAGGAAACAATGACCTGGACTTTTTTAAAGAAGGAGCTAAAGACAATTCAGATGAATAAGAGCAGTCAGGGGAGTGTGTCCTTGTCTCCTTGCCCTTGTCGCTGTTCTCCCATCTAGATTTGTGCAATGACTTCTTACCAGATGGGGAGACTTCAGACAGTGAGGAAAGAGATTGGGATGATTCTCCCACATAATGGGAAAGTCCTTTCAAAACCAGCTTGTTTCTGAGTCTGATAGCCTGGTGGTCAAAGGTTGAACAAACAGAACATTCTTTCTCGAAATGGGTAGTGCCAAAGCAATGAACACATTTCTGTTGAGCCTCCAAATTAGGAAGTTTATGGCTGCAAGCCAAACATTTCTTGAACCCACAATGACTGTGAGACCTAATATATTCAAATGAAAGAGAAAACAGATGCAAAAGAGAATGTTTTTTTAACTGTAAATACCAGCAATGATAAGCTCAAAACCTAACAGTAATCCCATGACAGCAGCAATGGTAATAAGAAGTACTCAGGAAAGGGAGAGAATGTGCCAATGGCATGATACAAGCAGAGAAAAAATGTTTGCACCAACCAAAACATTTACAGGTAAGGGAAAAGTTTTCCAGATACTAGAAAAATAACTCACTGATAAGCAGAACAATGCATATTTTCAAAAAGGCATTGAAGTATTGCTATAAAATTAATAAGAGAGAGCTGAAGGGGGGAAGAGAAGTCTGATCCCCCGACTGTGAAGAGAGCTCACTCTTAGCTGAAGTAAGCCAGAGCCGAGCGGATCATGTCTGTTTACTACGAGTGGCAAACAAGATCTGAGGTAATTTTGGGGACAAGAGATTATGGGTAAGGGAGAAGCCTGAGATAAGGATCCATGAGTCTAGGAGTGGCTGAAGTCAAATCCTTAATCTGTTGAGGAAAAGATGGAAGAGACATCAGATTAAGTGATATAAGAATTTGTGCATGCCTGACTTACAGGTAACTCAAAAATCAGCAACTTACAAAAGGACCACTCTTCTACAAACAGGTATAGAGCATATTCATGGCTCATCAAGTCATTATTCTTGGATACAAGACATGCGTTCTTTCCAATTTAACTTATCTGCTAAAGGTTTCTCCTTGATGAGTCCTAGGTGGGGCTGAATCCAAAAGAATACCAGCCAGATGGAAGTAACAAGGGGATTGACCAATGACTTCCAAGATGGCTGCATGTTGAGTAGCAGTTTAATTCTAGCTCCCCAGTGTGAAACAGAAACTCAGCAGAGAAGGCCAGTAGACTTGCATTTATGGATAAATTTCAGTAACTGGCTAGTAAATGTACTGTCTGGATGCTAGGAATAAAGAAACACAGAAGACCTGGAAAAAATCAGCTACAAAAAGTTAGGAAGAAACACTGTTCTGGGAAAGTTCTGCAGATGTTTAGCAAAAATCAGTGCAATATCCAGACATGAATTCCAGTAACCTACATGAAGACATAAGACAACTGCACACAGATCTGGTTAAAATAAATGAAATACTAATGGAGTATAGCAACATAAACAATAAAAGGCTGGAAAAAATGGAGGAAGTTTGAAACAGACATTTAGATGAGATTATAAAGTTGCAAAAATCAGAGGTTGAAATGAAGAAAAGGCTATCTGAATATGAGACTGCTCAGGAAGAGATGTTTCAAAAAATAATAGAATTAGAGGACAGAGCACATAGGGAAAACTTGAGATTTTCAGCTATACCAGAAAAGCTGGAAGGAACAGACTGCATTCATTTTATGAAAACACAAATAAGCAACTGGACTGGTATTCAACAGGAGAAGTTGTTAGTTGAAAGGGCACATCATGCATATGCTCCAAAAATGGCTATAAGAAAGCAACCTAGACCTTTAATAGTAAGGATACAATCCTACCAGCAGAAGGAGTTGATTCTGATAAAATTGTGGCAAAAGGACAAAGTACTAAAAGTGGGAGATGGCAGAGTGTTTGTGGAGAATGATTAGTCATTGTACACCAGGCAAAAGAGCAGCAAATTTATTCCACTATTCAGGGAATGTAGAGATGCAGATGTGAGATTCAAACTTCTGTACCCAGCTTCATGGTATTCTTTCCTGGAGGGACAAAATCATTTTTTGATGAAGTGCATACTAAGGAGGAAATACAAAAGTTTGTCCAGCAAAAAATAAGCTGTGAAACAGGAGGTGGTTCTCTGGCTTGTTCTTCTTGTAATAAAGACCACAGAGATACTGTACCTATGAAACCCTATCCAATATTTCAACAGAAGATGTTGGAGAGAAGGAAGGGAGCACAAGAATTGACTAGAAGAATCAAGAGCACATTGGAAATGAAGCAGATACGGAATTTGGGAGATGGAGATGAACAGGAATAAAACCAATAATGTGGGTTTACAATTCAGTAATTATATTTGTGAAATATGACAGAAGAAAATTTGGAAATATTGGAGTTTTTCAGAATTTGTTGGAATTGGGGAATCTAAAGCATATACCCTACTTCATGTCATTAATGTTCAGAAAAGTGCTTTGGGAGCGGAAGAGGAGGGAGTAAGTTAACTGTAGGTAAAAATGTTTTTTCTTAAATAGAACTATTTTTGTGGTGTGTTGTTTTCTTTACATGCTATGAAGTAAAGTTTTTTTGGTTATTTTTAAGTGTAATAGGGATTGTAAACAGGTGCTGCTGTTCTTTTTTACTTTTCTTTTCCTTCTCCCCTCTTCTCTTAATGCTTGTTCAGTTTTAAGAAATGCAAGGACTGAAATGTAAAAGAAAAATCCTGGTTAAAAAGCAGGATAAAAGAAAAATGAATGTGTTTTTTCTCATTCTTTCATGGGGAATGGCTGGATTAAAGACCTCAGATTGATTTAGAAAAAGTTTTGAGAGAGAGCAAGTAAATGAAAAATAACACTGAATATTATGAGGCTTTTTTCTAGCAAATACATGTATGCTCAGTAACAGTTCTGCAGCTGGTCTTCATCTTTCCATAGAAACAATCAGCTAAAGAGAAACTATCTGCCTGGTTTTCATGTCTCCATGGAAACAATATGATAAAGAGAAACTAGCTACAGTCAGGTGGAGAGTGATTGGCTGAGGAAAAAAAATAAAAGAGAAATTGGATAGGTGATAATGTTCTCTGAAAACATTCAGGGTTATTCCCAAGGTAGATAATGTTCTCTGAAAGCATTCAGGGGCTTTCCCAAAGTAGTTAATATTCTCTGGAAGCATTCAGGGGTTTTCCCAGGTGGGAGAGATATAAAGATTAAACAAGACCAGTCATAATTTAGAATAAGCAGTGGCTGCACCATGCATCTTAACATGGATAACCTTTCTTTTAGTTTAACTCAAGTCTGTGAGTGTGGCTGTCAGTTTGGGACTTTTGTTACTATTAGAAGGGTAAAACTTAAATATTTGAAGGTGTACATCATTTTGTGTGTTAGTATTAAATTAACAGATTTTAGGGGTTTATTGGGGTGTGTATGCTTTTTTTTTGTTTGTTTGAGGGATTTCAGTAAAACAAAAAGTTTTATAAGATGTGACACTGGCGCAAATGGATATGATAAGAAACAACTATATAAATGTTCAACCTGTCAAACAGCGTATGCATGTAACACAAAAGCTGGAACTAGACATTTAACAAAAAAGGTGTTTTTTTTCCAATAAACATCTTTATTAAATTATCATGTATGACATACGCAATCTTACATTTATATAAATGAAAAACAGAGATACCACTTTAGTCGCAAACATTATACATCACAAACACCACTGAAACAACTGTAGTTGCAAACATTATACATCACTTACAATCTGCCCAGTCATTGTCAGTTAAGCATTATATGACTCACTCAAATTCTGCCTCTTAAACCTCGTTCCTTCGCTGCATATATTGTTCCCACAATTCCTACTTTTTCCTATGTAGTTTGCTCTGTCCCTTTTCTAAAGATCCCAATTCCAATTGTTTTATCTCTGTTACTATATTCACTACTTCTAGTTAAGTTGGTCTAGACTTTGATTTACATTTTCTAGTAATTGTCTTTTTTGACAGCCATCGTAATTACACTCAGCAATGCTTTACTATATCTAGGCAATTTCGATTCTGTATCATAGCTGAAAAAAATTATCTCATAGGTTCATACTAGGCTATCTGCCCTAGGGCATTTATAAGCCTAGCCAGAATGTGTTTGGCTTTCGCCACCCATTTTAAATTTATTTTGCTATGCCCTTTTTCGAGGTTAGTATACTGTGCCTCTGTCTAACAGTGACACAGAAGTGATACCCGGGGTAAACCTACAATCTCCCACCCACTCATCAAGATTCCTCTTGAAGAGGGGGCGTGGCCAAGGATGAACACAGGATAGCAGCAGATTTCTTCAGCTCCACCAATTTCATTACATTGACAGGAATTAATTACTTAAAAATTAATTTTTGAAGTAATTTTCTTTCTAAATATGTTTGTTTTATATAGTTCTTGAACTATATCTAAAAAAGAAAGGAAATCTTAATAATATTCCTGTCAGAAATTACTTTGGAAATTTTCCTGTCAGTTTATCAGTCTGAAATGAGTTCCAGTAAGACAAATTCTCAAGACTCCAGCATCAAGAAAGAACTTCAGTCTCTGATAATTATAGTCCAGCAACTTACTGCTAAGATGGATAAAATGGATACTAAAATAGACACTTTCATAGAAAAAACTACTAAACAAATAGACTTGTTACATATGGACCTGCAACAACAGAAGATCCAGATGACAGGCATAGAAGAAGCTGTGAATGACATGGAAAATAGAATACAAGAAGAGGAAATCAACATTGAGTTTCTGCTGAAACAAAATACACATTTACAAACAAAGCTGGAGGACCTGGAAAATAGATCTAGGCGCAATAACATTAGGATTTTTGGACTGCCAGAAAATATTGAAGGTAACAATATTACTTCTTTTTTAACAACATGGCTCCCTAAAACTTTAGATTTACCAGAAGCATTCTCTTTGGTATCGAAGAGCACATAGATCTATAGCTAATACTAACTCTAACAAAAACTATCCTAGATCAGTTATAGTTAGATTTCTATCATCTTTGATAAAGAGATGGTTCTTAAATCTGCTTGGGCTAAAGCTCCTGTTAAGATTAATGAAACAACTGTGCGTTTTGACAATGACTATTCTTCCATGGTATTAGCTAAAACAAAAGTTTTTCTGCCACTAATAAGGGAGCTTAAAAAAGCACAGTTTAAAACATACCTTCTGTTTCCTGCCAAGCTTAAAATCTTCCTTCCTGATGGTCCTAAAATTTTCGATGACTTAGACTCTGCTTTACTGTTTATCAAAAAAATAAGATTTTGGAAAAAATAGAA